>NW_019214217.1:45881-167886 GCF_002532875.2 Varroa jacobsoni
GTTTAAAACGTAGCGAACTTGAACAAAACTGTTATATAGAATAACTGAGACAATGAGAGTGCGTAATTTTATTTAGCTGAAGGTTAGCAAACTTGTGTCGATCTGTATAGCGTATTCCAACCCTTTAGCAGAGCTAATTTACACAATCCGATTGGAAGTTGAAGAGATTGTCGGCTAAACGGGGTAATTTAACTACAATTATTGGTTTATTCGGAATATAACACGGCGCTAAACGGTACAAAAGGAAACGACCGACATCGGATTTTGATATCCGGCACGAGCGGAGCTCTAATTTCGAGAGATCTAAAGATCTGACCTGTTCAGATATTCGGTTGTTAGAGACGCCCGAACTGTCCGACAGAGCCGAACCATAGCCTCCCTCGCACCAGCATCTGTAGCCACAACGCCCCCTCCAAAAAAGGGTGAAAGAGCACTTTGCGGTGTTTTTAACAATTTCTCAAAGCAATGCCTCAAATTTTGCGCCTGGACCATCATCTTCGTACCTTCGCGCCCGGCCTAAATGGTCCTCATCGGACGAAAAAGGCTTTTCACAGCGATACACTTTCACGCACCCCCTTCCCTCCCCCCGTGCATGTTTCATCATCACAACCGCCTATATTATATTTGGCCTTTTCAAACTCTAGCTTTGAGATACAAAGCCTCTCGTACAGTGCGAGTGCCGGCCACCGCACGCTTTCTCTCATATCAAAAAACGAAAAAACATTTACGCATAGTCAACAACAAAGCAACGGGGGTGAGCAATTATTTTAAGTTCGTGGTTTCAAATAAAAACAACAGTAATAATAATGATCATGATCATCATCATCCGCGTCGTCATTATAATATACCAACGAAGAGAAACGGGCTAAGCTGAATCATGATCAAAAGGGAGCGGCAACAGCTTTTGCATCGGACGCGAACGACTCTTACTAGGACTAAGACGGCAGGAGAAACACTGCTCATCGTCTTAGCACTAGGAAACGAATGACGCGTGAAGAACAAATATCGATTAATCTTTTGCCGGATTCCCCTTTTTGCCATCCGTTATGGATGGGGGCGTCAGCGGCAGTGTCGGGAGCCGCCATGGCTGAAGCAAATTCTGTGCCTATTCTGCCTCTTTTTTACTAATGTACAATATATAAGGAAAGAGCGCAAGGAACCCTTTGCCACTCAGCCATCTTTGCCTCCCTCTGCTTACGTTTGTCGCTTCCCATGACGTCGAAAGCCGTCGCTAACGTCGACTAAGTGGCGCTGATGGCCTGCTGGTTGATTGGCCCAACCTTTTTTCGTGAAAGTATCAGAAATAGATCACAGGGTACCGACAGCAACTTATGAATATCGAGGCAGATACAGGGAAGATGAAAGGGTGAGCTATGCGGCAGCAGCGTTCCGTAGAAGCCGGAGCTCGTAACTGAAGGGCGTTGTTATGGCTACTAACTGACCAGGGCAGTCCTCCTTGGCTAGACGGTCTCTTGAAGAATCTATTCCATTTAACTAGAAACACCTGCGGATGCCGACTTTAGGTATGACCGTAGGACAAGTGACAACAAAACCATTATTCGATAAAGATCCGTCTCATGAACATTCCCTGCGGTCAGTTGGATATTGCCAATTGTTTTTTGTAAGTACTTACTAGACACAGACAGATATACACATACACTCCGTCATCATTTTAACCACACTGATATGGATATATAACATTCTAAAGCTGTAGCACGGACCAGTAACGCTGGACAACATATACGTACGTAGATTTGTTTCGACTTCATTGTGGAAGGAGAGAGAATTAGAGGGGATTGGCAATGAAAGCTCTAACATTTTCTGTAGGCAACGGAACAAATGCGTCGACGTTGGCCACGTGATAGTGAGAGACTGTTATACGTCACGCTTAATGACGACTCAGTGTTACTGATCGAGACGAAACAGATTTATTTGCTTTTTTTTTTTTTAGCTGATACGCGTCTCAACGTTGATAAGAGAAAAACAAACGCATCGTAACGCTAACTGAAGTTAACTTCGATTGTTTAGTTCAGATGAATACTATGCTAAATCAGTGTATATTTGATTGTCTTTCGTTGCACGTTAATATTTCGTTGTCTTTATCCGGTCACACTTCTTCAGTTCATCGAAGGTACCTAGGCAGAAACAAAATTTGTTGCCACTTTCGCCCGCTGGGTCTGCGCTTCTGGCCATTTTCTACATCGCTTCATCATCGCCTACTCACTGTAATGACGCAGTAAAGGGCAAGGCACCGTAATAGAGCACTGTTTTTCGGCTACTAGCTAGCTTCATGATAATTCTCGTAAATCTGCTGGTCCGTCCCATAATTTCGACAGGTGTCCACTAGCGGCAGGCGAGTAAGCGATCTGTGGAAGCGACGGCATTGAGTATTTAGCACCGTTTAGCTGCGTTGCCCGAGCCGTCGTGTCATCACAGCGACGCTGACTAACGAGCGGCGATCGCTTCACGAAATGGAGCAGGCTTACTTATTATTATGTGCGTATTGGAGTAGCCGTTATGGCCGTCCCAGTGACGAATAAAAAGAAACCATCAACGTCAGCAAGGGTCTGGGAAGAAGTCATTTACACGTCAAGTAGAATGGAAACACGGCCAAAACAAAGAATGTAATCCCTGCTCATTAATGGAAGGACAAAAGAGCACATCACCATTACCAGACCACTAGATCCCTTCTGTGCTGTATGGCATAATAAAAGAGCGGCAACGGTAGTAAATCAATGACAAAAATGATTCAATCGGATCCAGAAACGATCTGATGCGGCGTTTTCATGGGAAATTTTCGGTCCGCCACAGCCGTACAACTGAATCTTAACGCTATTGTTTTCAAATAAAAAATTTGATCGAGTCCGAATCAACGAAGCTACTAAGAGTTCTACGACTGGTCAATGGTATAATTCACTCCACTATATGGATACCAAGAGATGCATCTTTTCGTGTGTTTGAACGCATTTTAATAGGCCTTATTAGGCCCACTGATAGAAACGTCAAAATCAAATGACGGTATTTGGTGGACGGATCTAGTCTAATCTGATTTCGTATTAAGCATTTGGACAGCATTCGTTTCACTGGGTTCATAGATATCCTCTCAGTAGAGCTACCTTGCGTATAAGAAGACGTAATTAAAGACAGTTGTCGCCCGCTAACAACAATATTATAGTTGTTTCTAGCGACCTAGTCAGCCTAGAAACCAATATAAATTCGTCTTTTCAAACACTGGCTTGTCAGGGTTGCTGCATTTACCATCGCGGTATCTAATTTGTCGTTGGTTGATCTGTTAAATTCATTAGTTACTATATGAATACCTGTGTCTTCCTATATCTGTGCATCTGTCCGCGTATAACGCAATGCGTGGTCAGGCCTTAACTAAATTCTTTTACTACACGCGGTTTCAATACACCTCTCTCTCTCTCTCTCTCTCTCCCCTCCCTCCCTCGTCATTTGGCCTGTGGAATCGGAGGCGACAGTGGTGACAACGACGTTCTTCAAACAGCCGTCGTCCTTCCCTCTACCCCGAAGAGGTCCTCGTCGTGTCAAAATAGCGCCCTCTGATAGTTAAAGCCAGCAGCGGTAGTGGCACAACTGCTACATCATACAGATTGATAGACAGGCCGTTACTAGAACGAAGAACATTGAGAATCCTTCTCGAAGATGTCAAGAATAGAAACGGTGGTTGTAGACACTGGTACTGCCGCTGCTGCAGTTTCTGATCCGTCAAATGCTGTTGGTCTGGCCGTGAATGGATGCAATGGACAAATGCGTTGTCGTGGTCGTCGGAGTCGACCATGGAGGCCCACATCGTAAGCCAGAGAGCAGAGAAGCCCAACGGATTCGTCTAAGCGTTCGAACTGCCATACAAACGACATCATGGTACGGAGAGCCGTACTACACGAGCATACGCACACACAAAAGATCCACTTACTGCACAATGAGAGACACAAACGCAGATATCGAGCGGGAACAACATAGTATAGTAGCAGTGCACAGGGCGAACCACAAAACGATGGAATCAACGCAGCAGTATAACAAGCGAGTTCGCACCAATGTCAACAACAGTGAGACGCCGAAAAGTTTCTGCAAAACTAAGTTTTGCTAAGTGAAGAAAACGATGACGCGACGACGACCCCCGCGCCAAACGATTATCTTTGCCAGTTGGTGGGAGGCAAAAACGATCGCAGTTTTTATCTAACTCGACGACATTTTTTTTTATAGAAAGTGATTAGTTGGAAGTTTTACTCGTAACGTTTCTTTAAGCAAACAGAGTTAAAGCGGAGATGCCTAGTCAGGGCAATTAATTGAGCTGTAGGTGTCAAGAAACACAGTGCACATAGGTTAAACATAAAACATTACCGTCCATTATCTAATTATATATCGTCTATTCAATGTGTGCTTTTCTAGAACCCTACAGATATGTTACGTGTACGACTCCTGTGACATAAAACTCTTTCAAGTCTTCTGATGCTTTACCTTTGAGTGCAGGCGAGTCGTTAGCCGGTGTACTTGATGGTGGGGAATCGGGAGAAGGTGGTCCAGACGGGGCCCCGGTGGATCCAGGGCCTCCGATCGGACATTCGGACGCGATTGGTACTCCGGGCGGCTTCATGTACACTCTTGGCTGAGAGGAGCTACCGCCCCACCACATCCTGCGCGAGCTCAGGGTCGCCACTTTTACAAATAATAAATTGTACGACTACTATACCGATGGTGTTTAGATTTCGGGTACACTTGGCTACACTTCTACAACTTTAACACCCCAGTACAGTCGCCAAAATTCGGTTGAAGAAGAAGTTCTTCCATACACTCCACAGACAGCCTAGGTTAGTCCTTGGTCAGCACATAGTCCCACGAATGCACCGGTCACCTAGTCGACGACGTTCTGGCAGCAGAAAGGCAACAGAAGCTCCCTTTTTTTTTATCTTGAAGTAAATAGCAGTTGGGATAATAGTCGAATTATAATTGTTTGTAATTTTCGCTTAGAGTGGTGAACGTATCGAACAGGCACTTTCTTTGACAGTAACAACGACGGACAGCGACCTTTCCCTTATAGGATTGTCGCTAGCTTGTGTTGAATTTCCCTTGACGTCCTTTTGGCAGGCAGAAATAAAGGCTGCTAGAACTTTTCACTGTCGAATAAATGTCCCAAGCGTCTCCTACGTTTTCTATTACGCCGATCTCTCAGCTGAGAGGAACAACAGATTACGCTGATGATGGTGGCAGTGGTCGTGATGAGAGTGACAACGGATACGCTCATCAACGCCAATATGACACTCGGCATACGTTTAGCATTTTTTTTTTCTTTGAAATTTCGCTTCTGGCAGGTAATTTCTATTTTTTGTTAACTTTGTATTAATGAGTTATCAATCATTCTGGCTAATAGAGGCAACGGGCGTGGAGAGCGGTAACGACGGCGAATCATGTGAGCACATAACGAATTAGCAGGCATCAGTTTTTTGCTTCACTGGATCACACGAATTAAACTGGTTGAGCTGGTTATAGCACGAGTGATAATAATCGCAGCAATAGGAAAGTAACGGCTTTTTGTCGTTTTTCTAATTATTAACAAAATGTCGTCAGCATAACTAATTTATAAAAGCGGCTATAGCAGCGATAGAAATAGCGGGTATTACATGTAAGAGTGATGACATTTAAAATATATCCGTGCCATGGACCCTTATTCATATCCTGTTATTTGCCGTCTATCTGACGAACAGCTACGAGCCGCCAGAATAAGCCGAAGGCTTATACGACGAAATGCTTCGGTGTGGAGACGAGGACTTGCGCTCGTGTTCTACGACGATGACAAGAGTCGCTGCAACCACGAACTAATATTGTTACAGGCAGCCGAGTGTCGTTATCCGGCCACAGAGGAGGTCAGACTGCGATTCTGATGCCTGCGTACTCAGTTGATCTGCCGCTCTATCTGACTAACGGCAGTGAACGTGCTTAACTAAGCTGGCCAGTTACCACTGTAGTCCATTGCTGATTCCAACATCTTCCAGTGGGTAGCCATCAATGGCGCATTGGACCGGCCTGTCAGACCGACCACTCAAATTATATTACTACTGCCACGGGCAGCATCAGCGCTATGGCACTTCACTGGACAGCAGCGACACCGCCTGGATCAGCACCCCCAGCACCAGAAACAACGTTTCTTTTTTAGTTCTTCTTGCCTAGCCGTCGTAATCGTGGTCGTCGTCGTCGAGGTCGTTGTCCAGCTTCAGTTGTCATGACAAGTTTAACAAATTCGATAATTAGTATAATAAATAATTAATTAGTTGATGATAATGGTGATACCACTTAAAATATTCCTCTAGCTTTTGTTTTCCTCTTCGTTAATTGCCGTTAGACGGTTAGCAGATTGATTATTCTCCTTCCGTACACTCGTTTCTCTCTCACACACTTTCACACAGACACGATACCGCAGCACTCACTGGCGGCGGACAACAGTAGAGTCGTATATAGGCGCGATAGGCGCGGACGCTGCTAGCGCGGTGTCCACGACGACGGCGCGCGGACGAATGGTTGGAGTTGTTGGAGTTACTACTGCTCCCCAGCGCCGCTCACAGCCTCACACTCGCGCTCACTCGCTCGCTCGCTCGTCCGCTGCTGCTGCTGCTGCTGCTGCTGCTGCCGCTAGATGGTTCGGTCGCTCGCTCGCCTGGTCCGCTTAGTTGGATAGCTAGCCTGCCTGCGTGCTTGCGCCGCGCTGGCCAGACCGCCGGCCCCCACTCGCAGCCGCACTGCTGGCAGCAGCAGCGGGCTCACCGCGCGCCGCTGCCCTCTCCACTTCTCCGCCGGACCGTCAGCCTCCCTCTCCACTTCGCGGCCAGCAGCGGCGATGAGCTGAGCCCATCGGGCTACTGCTACCGCGGATGAACGGCGAACAGTGGCTAGGCGACAGGCAGACCAACCTGGATTGCCATGGACAGACCGGCAGGACAGCAGCTGCAACTGCTGGGCTTGGCCAGTGGTAGCTGCTGGCAGATACGCAGCGGTTTTCATAGCCACTACCGCTACAACTATTTAATATGTCAGATAGCAATACAAAGGGATGGCCGTAGCTTAATCCAGCAACAATAGCAGCAGCTGCAACAGCGAGATGTGACTGACAACGCGTGAGATCGGTGCCAGCAGGTATGATTTAACGCAATGCAGAATATGGTGGCTTTTACGTTCTGAACTTCAGTGACGTGGAAGGAACTTGATAAAAGTATACTGCTGATAGAGTTCCATCAGTAATGTGGGCACATGACATTTCGAGCTGACGTCCCATATGGGCAGGTCGTGCAAATCGTCTTTCTGCATTTTTTCAGAACATTACAGGACAGATCTTGCTGGACTTACCTGGAATTTTTTCAGCAATCCTGTCACGCACTAGGGTAATCATATCAGCAGCCTTTAAAGCCATGACCTCTTTTCACTCATTTTTCTTTCTTCATAAATCCTTGGTCGTCGTCTGGCAGTGCTGGTATAAACTGGTCAGCCTTGCCGTTAATGGCTCCTAAGGAAAACTATTAGAAATGTGTTAGTCACACAGGCCACACCGTCGCAGGGAGCTAGGCATATAACCTATAAATTCAAAATGAGCAGGTTTACGTGGGACTTAAAGCTAAACTCGACTTCAGTCAAGTCAGTAATCGAACCTCAGCGAACCTCAAGGAATTCCGATTCCATATGCCTCATTTCGTTTTTTTTTTTGCCTTACTCGTAATACGTTTTGCTTTACCACTGTCTTGTGCTTTAGGGTCACACGAATTCAACTCAGCTTTGAATAGCTTGAATCTCACTATTCGTATTGCATAAACTATGACTATATATAAATATACCGCTTCCAGAACCACAAAACTTTGCAAAGCTTCGAAACTTTAAACGTCAGGTTTTTTGGCGGAAACCTCAAAAACATTCGTTGAACCGTCACTAAGGGGACGCCTGCCGTGCACCTCACCGGGTGAGTGCTGAAAGCTATCTTCATCTAGAACGCAACGGCCCAGATGTATATCATAAAAGTTGAAAAAATTGAAAAACGCCACTCCTCAGAAATTTTCTTTAAAAAACTTAATCCTCATTGACGTCCTTCGCCTGGCGTGCCGCACAAGCCGCACTTTTCCATACTGATGATATTATATTTGAATAACACGATAGCCATTGTTGAGCGTTCATTATTTTCATCGTCGTTGTCATCGACGCGATACAAGTTCGACATATTTCGAGTTCAGGGTCTCATCTGGGAACAGAGTGTCTGTAGTGTAGCCGTCAATTTTGCCTCGGTTCCTTGATTGCAACAATGATCGAAGCGTATCATTATACAGCCGATGTAGGGTGCTATCTGATTATCCACTGGTTCACCTTATTCCACCATCCCGTGAGCCTCGAACCTGTATTGACAATTACCACTTTATTCTGAACCTTTGCCAAATAACAGTTCTTATAAGCTTTTTTCACCTTCCTTTATAGTACAGTCAACGCGGCGTTTACGATAGGTGATCAAGACCGACAAGGTAGCGGGGCGGTATGCCACGCAATCGACTAAATATTTACCTCAATAGCAAATGCGGCGCTCCGGTGGCACCTGAAGCCCACATGGTTTTCGTCAGGCAACCTAAAAGGCCGAAATTATGCGCCGCCGAAGGTCAGCAAATGTAACCATGGCACTGAGCAAAAAGTCCATTTGTGCCTAAACGTATTTTTTTAGCGATCCGCCTTTACAGATAGCGTCTATCATGCAGGCAATACAAGCATCAGTTACTATTATACTTTGCCTGCATTCGAAATACGTAGGTGCTACATTTCGTACTGAAATACCTGGCGGAAATACCCAGCGTTGCATCAGCATCTAGGCTACAAGGATCAGTGGTTGAACGGCGCCCATAGGCAACTCAGTCTACCCAAGCTGGTAGATGATAGATATAAAACAATTACATGAACGGATCTCAGAATGATCCGCCTGCTATTTAGAATATAATCAGTTTCTAGATGTTTGTGTGCGTAGCTTACTTATTAAAGGAACTAATGTGAACGGGTAGTAAGTCATCTTTGTTATACATTTTTGGCATCCACCTCTTAGTTTGCATGCAAATGTTTTACAAACACGTTTCCTTCATATTAGCTTCTTCAACTCTAACTTACACACGCTATTTACGTATGACAAACGATTTACGTGATCTCGACAGTTAAGTCGCAGTAAGTTTCGATGCTGGCGGTAGACACCCTTTCCCGTACAGCCGACCGACGTTAACGGCTGTACCGGACGTAGCAGTCGAAACGTTCATTCACTATAATGCAATTATAGATTTTTAATCTTTATTTTTAAACCGTCCACCTTGAAAAATTAGCAAGACATCACAAATGCGAGGCACACGTTCGAGCTATTACATTGTGTACAGCCACTGATGCTCGGCCCTGTCGCTGATTTGTAGTTGTCGTAGCAACTGTTAACTAATGAAAGAGTCCATAGAGCCATCGATCATATCTCTGACTCTAACGGCACCGTAAAAGCCTTTGTTAGTTTAACTAATATTGCTACCGTGGTAAATTATCATTCACGTATACCTGTAGCAAAGTATAATCATTGTAAAAATCAGGCAAAAAAACAACAAGCAAAATTCTCGATGAAGGTATTTGAGACGCATCTCGTTTCTGCTGGCGCACGTTTTCTTGTCATGAAAATTTGCGTAAACACAACAATCTACAATCGGATTTTTTCTCTGATGCTCTCAGTCCCGATCAAGGACGAAGGTACTCGCGTCCGGTCCGCAGGTAGTTAAATTAATTTAATGAGAATCATTTGTCAAAACACAGCCAGCAATTATCACGGGACAGGGTCACGCTGTTCAGAGCAATCGTAGTCGACCTCAATAAAAAAAAAATTATTCACCGGACTTCGCTATTGCCGTCATCGCAAACTCTATAGGAGCTCGTCTACAGTTTCTGCAGGCACAGGCTATTTTGACAGGGCGGTATCATGGCCGAGGATGTAGTCGATCCCGTCGCTGTAGTTGATGAGCCCGAATTAGCTTCGAAGGGCCAGATCGCCGCGCTGCATTGAGATTAATAGTGATGAAGATTGTTGCTATACTTTTGTCATGATGGCTTAGCTGAACAGCTCCTTGGGCATTCTTCATTTAGTATGTATAATTTTTTGGCATATTTCTAGCTATTCGATTGGTAAAGGGAGGATACGGGACAAACATATGCCCACAGCTAGCCAAGGTCTGAACAATGGACTGTCAAAACTGAGAATACCGGCAGGTGTTAAATAGATCAACGTGTAGGGCTCAATTGTAGAAGACAGTTGCTTGCATCGTTCCGAGGACGCCAAGCTAAGTATACGACGCACGTGGAAGTTCGAGATGGAGACTCAAGACATAAAAATCTTCGGAGGAATAACTAACTTATACTTGCATCGAAATGGAATCGTATCGACGATCAACGGTGTGGCTGTATCACTGTGTCATTTTGGACACTAGCTTAATAATATCATTGCCATGTTATTGTAGCTTACTACCGAATTGTTGATGGAACTGTTAAATGTACATCGTGTAGATTGATGCAGCAAAGGCCATACGTTGTGCCTACTTTCTACACGCTGACACTATAGCTACCACCAGTGATACGCTTCTAGGGCAACTAAAGGAACAGGAGGTTGCCGGGTCGGACAGGGCGATCTAAGTGGATACACAGAAGAGATCTTGAAATAGACCTGGCTGGGAAGAGACAGAAAGGCTGGCGGTGAAACAATCGGATGAGGTAATATTTTCCATACAGGCTAAAAAGCACTCAACTGCTGCGGATTACACAGTACGTTTGATCCGTCTCATCATCCGAGTTACACGAAGAACACAGTCTTGCCGATGTACGCCCTCTTATCGGGTAAATTATCGCTCTAAACATTGATTTTTATTGATTAGCTTTAAGCCAACTGTTAAGGTTTACTAGTTACAAATCAGTATTCAGGATGGTTCTAGTTCTGTGCGTAAAATTTGCGTATTACAATAGTTGGCCTTCGCTACAAATGTGCCTTGCTTGACTGAGCGGCCTTACGTTTGCTTGATGGTGGACTAGTTCGATACGTTTTTACCTTTCACGATATTTACTGGCCAGGTGGAAATGTTAACATGTACACACGCACACATGCACACAGATACTAGCAATCCACTTTTCATGGTCTCCTCAGTCGAGCTGGCCTCGTCGACTTGTGTAGAATTGTCCCTTTCTGCTGTTGTCCGCAATAAAAGTAGTTACCTTTACTTCCGCTGGTAAGGAGGTAATATTTACTAGCGCTTATCAGACAGATATATTAATAGAAAGAATAAATGATCTCAGTGCTCCTATTGTGGTAAGCCAATGATAATCGCGACGCTGTTGAGTGAAACCTCCACCGGCAACAACAAAGCCATGCGAACGGTCGGCAGGAAAAGTGCCGGCCATTCACTGCATCACTGAGATGGTTAACTAGTTGCCTTTAACCAGTCACTATAGGTTAAATGACTATGAACGCCTGGAACGATAGAGGCAGCATCGACAGTCGTCTCTGGCGGAAAAGGTTAGCTTCCCCTATAGTACCCCCCAGCCGTGTTTGTATTTAGCTAAGGCATATGTATCAATGCACTGCATTAAGTCCAGCAGACATATAGGGTACCAAAATATAGGACGCAGACTTTTTTTTACGGTAAAAATATTTGGGAATCGTAATCCATACATGCCTGTATCTACGTAACATTCGATAGCACAATCATATGGTACTTCTCTCGGCAATGTCCATATTCAAGGTTCCGTTATCTTGCGATTGCCAGTTAGTGAAAAGTCATCAACGACAGCAGATGCTTCCGGCATACTGTTCCTATGGATTGCGACCATTTGCTTATTTAGATTGAATCACCTTTAGAACACTGTAGATTTCCTATTATATGTAAAGCAGGTTATTTTTGCATTATTTTTCGAACGCCCTGTATAAGTTGTAGCTGGGCCTTTGATGAGGAGCCGTTACATGCCTCCTACGCATATAGTTGTGTAGTCGTTGTTTTGCGGCATGTGTATGCGTCCAGGCAAAAGAAAGTTCGCGTGACAAGAATTGGCCACAGAGTGACGCGAACGTACTAGCTGTTCGGACATTCGTTCTCGTTCTCTCTGCACGGTTCCTCTAGCTACGCGTCATACAATAGTGATTCAGGCACTCCCAAGTGCCGGCAGAATAGAAGTGCGGGAGGAACGCGACATGCTAGATAAATGTATTCCAATCAAGACGCATCTAAGTACCTTATGTCGCCCGTTAGCTTATTACAACATCTAGCTGGCGTAAAATGCGCGTAATTATTAGGCTCCAAAAAGATTTAAGAGATCATTACTAGGTAAAGTCAGAATCGCTTCACCCACTTAAGGGTCAGCTGGCTTCGTCTACACCAGGTGATTGCCTAACACTGATGGTCTGGTGCGAGCCCCCAATCAACCCTTCGAGTCCATCCGGTCTGACGCGCGTCAGTTGGCCATCCTCCACGACTGGCCTTTGTGGAGCTTTCGGAACGAACATAGTGCACTCTCTCTGGCCCGTGTAGCCTGATGGAAGCCGACGAAAATCAGCGAATAAGCAACATGCTTTTGAGTGGGTGGGTTTCCTGATGAAGCACTTCCGGTCGCACTTTTCTGACCACCGTCTGTATGGACTCTTGCTTGGACACACGATTCGTCGACCCACTCCAGTGCAATCCACATATAAGCGGTATTCGCTCATCCAATGAAGCGACAATGTTATCAAATGAGATGAACAGGGAAGCCAACAACGATTGAACCAGCTAGGGGTCTTTCT
The DNA here is from genome assembly GCF_002532875.2 of Varroa jacobsoni. Lineage (NCBI taxonomy): Eukaryota > Metazoa > Arthropoda > Arachnida > Mesostigmata > Varroidae > Varroa > Varroa jacobsoni. Next base: position 58,699 of record NW_019214217.1, read on the forward strand.
CTCTCTATATATTCGTAACGTCTGCGGTTATGGCGTAAGAAAGCATAGAATGTACTTTGCTTAGCATGTTACCAGAGAGTTCGATTTCTGCTCAGTGTACCAATATGAAATCCGTTGTAAGTAAAAACTTTAATGGGCCGCAATGCAAACAAAAAGTTACAAATGTGAATGCTTCTACAGAAAGTCAAGTTTAAGAATAAGGCCGAACATTACTTTTTTCGCTGCGTGGTTACTAAAAAATTAATGTCTATAGCTGTTAAAAGCATACGCGGGAGTTTTGAAAGTTAACGCCCTTAGATAATATGCATTAATGTCGCTACTAAGTCGTTGTGTGAGTTGCTGAACCAGTGATTCCATTCCACATTTGTCGTCATTTTCAAGCCTATAATTATACAAGTGTAGGTCCGCTGGTAGGTTACGTAGCGGTAATGAAAGGGATACCTTTAAGTAAAACTCTAGAGCGACGGCCATGTGCCAAAAGCAGATGGAACATGAACACCCATCGCTTATAGTGGTCATTAGTTCGATAGCGTTGGGTTGGCTTTTCGACCAGTTTTTTTTTTCTGCTTTATTTGCGTACTGGAAGTGGGGCGGGCTTCCATGAACATGGTTCGATTCGTTCCCACCTCTTATGTCTTACTTCAATAATAATTGAAAAAAGATAAGGTATAGCTGCTGAGTTAACTTGGTTACATTTTCTAAGGTTATATTGGCTAGCACAGACCAACCAATATCTGATGCATACATGTACCAAAGTTCTAGTAAATTGAGCACCTACTATCGTCTATAATTCTGGTCAAAGCAACGGGAACGGCTGCATCTTCGAAAAACACTGAATTACTGTATCTGTTTGAAAACCTATTTACCGGCTGTGGCAGCTCTGTTGAAATTGTTAATGTCAAAATAGCCAAACTGCCACAATGTTGATGATGGATTGATGATCGAAATGGGCGCCATCTCTTACTACCTGGAGATCAATGTATGCTATACGAGCTACATTACCGCGAAACGTCACGTGAACGGATGTCCTGTCAACAAAAACGTTCGCCACTCGATCATGCATAAGAAGGAACAGGAGAAGACGAAAATTGAAAAAAAAAACAACGCAACTCCTGAACACTACTGATCAGAGGAATCATCAGATGCGACCAGCAAACAACCGGAAAAAATCCAGGGGGCGAAGGGATAACCGCTTTGCATGACCATGGTAGGTAATGCTGGTGGCGTTGTCGTCGTTGCTGCTGGCGTTATCATGTAGCGTATGTAAGCTAGCTGTGGTTTTCTTCATTCTCTTTGGGTCGCGCGTCCTTGGTGATGTTACTTCTTCAATGGCGCGAGACATACACACAAGCACAGACAAACACGAGCCAAGACAGCCCAACCAGGCCAGGCAAGCCAATCCGACACTGTCATCGCCTCCTTTCGACATTCTGCCATAATGCATACTGCTACGGCCAGTTTGGTAGTGGGAAGCAGTGGCTGTCGTCGCGCTGGGCTTCGTGTTGGTGTAGCACCAAAGGGAAAAGTGACAAAATGATGAACAACGCATACAGCGCCCCATAACAGCAGCGGACGCCACCGCATAGATAGTTAAACACATACATTCATATATTATCCACATATACGTACGCTCACAAGACACGGCCGTAGTAATTCTTGCTTACCTCTCTGCCCGCACAGTCCACCAACTTGCTTACCTCTGCCGATGGTTACTGGTGTCGATGGCTAGCTACCGAATGAATGTCAAACGTTTGCGCGAAGTAAATCGTTACCAACACCAAAGCTGATGCCACGGCCTCCACGACAACTGAAGCCGCAACTACGATCACTGCTGCCGGTGATGCCGTTGGCGTCGTTTGCATTACGATTGCAATGACAGCAGCTACGGCCAACTCCCTCCATCGAGTGGCCGCCGGCTCCAAACTAGTGTCCCTGCCGTTGTCGCAGTCATCATCAAAATCTCTGTCTTACCGCAATATTTTCGAAAGGCGTCGTCTTTCGTTGATTTTCGTTCATTTTCATGGCATTTCGTGGCCCGGCTCACCGGTCGTCGCTGCATTTTGCCTTAGTAGTACAACTAGTGAACCACTAAGTGCTGGTAACCGCAGCAACGGCGGTCGCGTCGGGGACAATCCGTAGGGGACCTATCGATGCATCTGCTTCTGCACCCACTACTACTATAGACGAACTGTCGATCGCCGAAGAGTGGCAGCCACGATGTACTGTGAAGAACAAGAAGTCACCTTCGAACGACGGAAGCTCGAAGACGGCAGTAGGGTTAGGCTCGCTTTCGTCGCCAACGCTGTGCAGTAGTAAGTGGCGAACAGGTGTGCGTGCGTATTTTTACTTCGCCGCCAGTCGCTTATTAGCATTGGCCGCTTGCTCATGCCGGGGCGGAGGCATCAATGAATATTTTTGACAACTTTTAGACGCCATCACACCACCATCAGATCCAAAAACACCATCACGATCATTTTCTTAGCGTTCTCTCCTGTTCAACACCGTTCACCAGTCAGTCACTCGTCCTGTCCCGAGCACCAACGCTGAATTGCCAACGATCGGCGTCTACCTACGAACCAGTATCCTTCTGTGAGCCCCTGACTCCACTGTTAGCAGGCAACACGAAGCAACAAGCCGACTTATTTGAGTCGTTCGACCGTGTCCGTCCGTCCGTCCGTCCGTTCGTGTGCTGTGGTCGGATCGAGTCCCGTCCCGTCCCGTCCCGCAAAATGCCAACGACCAGGCGGCCAATGCCGCAGATAGACCGAGCAAGCAAAGAACGAGCATGGAGACAGGCAGGAAAGCGCGTGGGCCAGCGTCGTCAGCACCTACAGCGTCACAGTGATCATGATCATCCGATTGGAATTTTCTATTAGGCTATCCACATGTACCCATGCTCCAAAGGAGCCATATAGGTAACTAGCGAGCGGCAGCGGCGGAGGAAATAAGTGACTTACAGATAACTGGCCGTCATTGCAACAAACACTAGTAGAGCAAGCGTTAAGCAAAACAAGATGAACCATAGTGTTCTTGAAGAAAGGAGCTGCGCTCAACTGCGACATCGAGATACCATTCATCCACAGTTGCCGCTGTCGACGTCGATGCCTCCATGCCACCCCTTCCCCCTCCACCCCTCCCCTTCTTGGGCATATTTCACGCTTTTAGCCTGTCACGTTCTACTACTGATTCAGCACGTCCAGTTAGGTTAGCCCCTGGTTGGACCAATGCTAATCTGGCTGTACAAATTGGCCGCCAGACTGATGACTGTCGGCCTATTTGACTGGCCTATAGGTCGGCCAAGGTAGTTCACGAAGACGCAGTCCTACCATATACGGCTATAAGCACTTGACTGTTGATAGGAAAACATCAGGTTTATGTGGTAACTTTGTACACAACCAGAACCGAGAGTGCAAACGTCTATGCTTCGCCAACATGGGTTAGCTTGTCTATACCGGCGGAGACCATTGCAGATTGCTAGTATTTCTCAAATACTCATACGTGTGTATGTGCATAGAAGCGTATGCCATTGTAAACATTTCTATAAATGTATTTGGTTTCCAAGGCAACCGATTGTTCATGCACCAGAGCGCCGTGATACCAGACTAACACAATATAGGCATTACGGATCTGCCTTATGAAATTTAAAAAATCTTACATATTGAAGCTCTAGTTTGCGTCAATCGTTTTTTTTTTTATCCACCATGGATGTATCTACAATGTGCTGTTTATTTACAGAATACTCGTACTTCCAGAGACGTAGACGTGCCTATTTGTCCACAGATCAGACAACACAATTGATCCAAGAATAACTAGGTAGTGTACATGCGTAGGCCTACATCGAGTTTGCATGGGTTTCGACGTTCGTTTGCTACTGGTATATATATGCTATGTATTTGTCATGCGGTGCTGGCGGGTAGTAGCGTAATGCTGTTCACTTGATGCGCTTCTCTACCAGTCCCAAATTTGCCCGTTTATTACTTCACTTGTCTACCTGTTCGATTGTGGTAGTGGTTTTTTTTCAACTGCTCCTGCCTGTGTGTACATATATATGGTTTAGCTACGTTTTCGCCTTGTTGATTCGTTTTTACCGTCCCTTACGTCGTCCGTCGATGTGTCACCTTCGAGTTGAGTCCGGCTTAACCAATGGAAAACGGGCGTAACCAAACGCTTTTCGATAGCAGCAGCATAAGCGGCGGCGGCGGCAACAATCCATAGTTGTACGGGTCGAGAGCTACGACGGCAGGCACTATAGTGAGGTGACGCGGCAACAGCAGTGCCTTTGCACTAATCAGCTAGTTGACCTGTGGCCAGCTTCATTGGCACTCTCTAGCATTATTGTTATTACTATGATATTTGTTGATGGCCATGAGCGGCCAAGGTGCCCATTTCAGTCGAGTTGGGCAGACGGGCCGTGTGGTGGCTGTTTTATTGCAAAAAACGGGGAAAACGGTCTGAAATAGGATCAAGAAGAATGGATCCGCATACGAAGGTGCGGAAACAAAAGAAAGCTTATTCCTACTGAAAATCGCCGTCAACGTTCGCATGCAACGGCGCAAAGGTTTAAATAGCAAGTTCCCCATTTTTGATATTACTCTTGTTGTAATTGTTGTCAAATCAGGGCGGCATTTTTCCTTATCGTAACCTTAGCCGAAGCCATCATTCTCATCACTAGCGATGTCCTCATGTTCCGTCAATCGAGGAAGTGCCGCTCTCAACATCACCAGACAACAAGACGGTGAAAAGACCAGACAGATACACGCTACCTGTTAAATTCATGGCTGTCATGGAACTCTTTATAGGTGGAAGTAGAATGGATACTTGGGGCACTGATGCACGGAGCCGTGGATTGAAGATTTCCGGTCCGTCGTTGGTCCGTTTGGGCAGGTAATACGATAGCTCCAACGCCCGAAACCTGCCATAACGTAAACAGAATGCAGGCTGTGGAGAGCTTCAGAAAGAACTCGATAGCCGTTAGTCTGACAAAGAACGTTGCGTATGCTATAGAATGGCATTTTTGCGCTGATGTTTAAGACTTTAGGTATTATCACATTTAACGACTATGTGTTAAACTTAGGTAAAAATCAATACAAAATAGATCTTTTTATTTGACATTTGACTATCTTCACGGTGAGACCTGAGTAGATAGGTACTCATAGGCAATTGATTTAACCCTTGTAGAATCAATTTTCGTTTGAAATAATGTGAAATTTAGTATTTGCCGACTCCACGCCAGCGAATGGAACTGGTCGCTATTTACAATATGCTACTTTTTCTCATAAAACGTACATAGAATAGGTCTAAGGTCTATACAAATAATCATTATTTTTCCTATATATCAACAAATCAGAGTCAGGATCATTTATGCCTCCGCACTTGGGTTACTAATAAATTCTGATCTGGCCAATAAACTTCTACTTTACCTAGCTAGGGTTGTTTATAGACGCACAGAAAAACATCATATGTAAACAAGCCACAGGAAAAGACGACAGCAGCGTATTTTTTCTGTGAAGCACAAATTAGCATTTCACGATCGTACGCTACTAAAACTATCGGTTTGATATTATAAAGCCAGAAAAAACGCTTGATTTTGAAGTCCCTCAGTGGTTACGACGCCATCAAGTTGGGGCGTTGGCCTGAGCTTCTTGTTGACTCTAGGACCGCGTTATTCTTGCCTACGTGTCACTGCGAGCCTACCTGTCCACCTACTTCTTACCTGTATATTTTTCCTTCGCCAACGAAGAAGCGTTGTCGGTGACTGACTGACTAACTGCGATACGAGTTACCTTGTGCGTAAGGCGACTTGTATCGTGTTGAAAATATTTGCATAGAGGAAGTGCGGGTGTATTCGGGTTTCGCGCTACCACCCCCATTTAACCTCGCCTAAAAGTCTTGCCCTTTCGAAAAACCATTCTCGATACCGTCCTGAGCTTATGGCAGGACGCTTGGAGGTGCTTAGCAGGATCGTGTCAGAGAGTGCAGTTACTCTGCGCATTCGCTATTGGCGCTATTGCTAATTTGTGTTTAGATGCTCATCCGGTGCATTCATTCTCCGGTAGTTTGCTTAGCTATACTTCGTACAGCTCCAATATCTCGTGCTCGTCTTTTTGCCTCTTTGTGGAGATGTATTTGCATCTGATATTTCGTTTTTTGGTAATGTCCTTCATGGGTCTGCGAGCAACGAAGATGCGAATACAGTCAGCTCGAGCATACTCTCTTAGCACTTGATTCAATCTAGTGTTAACTGTATGTCCGTTTTGACCCTCCTGGACGAAGCATTTCGTAACCCCGCAAACGCGATTTCTTTCTGTCCACCTGTTCCCTCTGGCCGTTCCAATAGTCAGCCGCCGAAATCGGCTGCGACAAATCGCGCGAAACGACTACGTTTTGCTAAACGATGTCTCGCTAACGCCTTCATTGTACTTAGCATCGAATGACATCAACAGCTAGATTTGGTAGATTGATTTGCGGTAGCTGTCGCGGACTTCATGTCGACGACCGGCAGAGGGTAGCGAACACCATGGCATTGCCGGTATCATTGCCCCCCCCCCGACCCAGGTCGATTTCTGTCTCTCGGTGCTACCGTCCTCAGTATTCATGGCCGTCTTCATTCTATTCCCGTAACTCAATCACATTTCGTAAGCGATTGACTTAAGTCAATGAGACAGCTCCTTAAGGACGCGTTGATTTTAGCTATACTTACTGTGCAGTGTGGTCGTTCTTCCTTAGCTCAGATCTTCTTTTGACACGTACGTGCGCAGGATGTAAGCAAAAAATAACGATATTAACGCGCCACCAGTGGGTAGAAGTATCAAAACGTTCTGTGTATGGCGGATCTGGTTCGTATTCTCGTAAAAGTTGCGGGTCACGGTGTGAGTGACCATGGCGACGCTTAAGCTGGTGTACTCACCAGGGTAGTGGCAACCACTGGCTCTTACATTACAAATCACAAAAGTCTCTTCATGACATTGATTAATAAACAACGTTTCCGGCAACTTGTGCAGGTTTACTGTAGTCCTAATTGCTTCGTGTGAGGCCAACTTGTTTGCTACTGACGAAATGCAAATCCCCCATTTACCGGAAAAAGAATGGCTCGTGCATAAGCAAAGGTTAAACAAAAAAAAGTAGCTCATAAACTATATTCCCGCTATAAAATAGAGCACCCTGCAGCGTTTACTTGAATAGCCGTATTCGTGTTGTAAAATCAATTCATAGCTTTGTTAGCTATTTGGCCAATATTAGATGTTTGAAGAACAATTAACTCAAGGTATCTCTGCTCGATCCGTCTTTTATATCTAACTGGCGCCCCTTATTGATTAGTTTTCCACCTGTGTACCATTATATCATATTGTCGTCAAATTTGCTTCACCTCTCCCTTTCTCAAGCCTTTTTCACTGTTCATTCGTATGCCTCATAATGTGGCTGCAAACATGGGCAGTAGCAGCTCTTGGCAGAAAGTGCCTATGGCGAAAACGCTGCCGTTCAAATGGGGTGGGCCATGGTCGATAGCCACCTTGACGCTTGGCCCAGACCCACAAGCTTATATCATGGTTACATTTTGGGCCAAACTGGCAGTGATACATGTTTTTGTCCATTATTTACTTTATCAAATCGTGTTCCCAGTGTTACAACTGGATCGCCAGGCACTGAATAAGATCTACCACAGACAACGGACGTAAGGTCCAATCGTATCCACGTTACCGTCCACATACATACAAAGCCCGTGCTTGCTCCTTGTTGGTCTTCGCCACGGCGCCGACAGTAGCCGCCGCCACTGGCCGGTCGGTAGCCGTGGCAATCGGTGGTGGGGCATAAGTGTGCGGTGCCCAGTGCTTGGCCACTGGTTATGACGGGTTGTGTTGCCTAGATGGCCTCCAGACTCTTTTTGTCAGCTCTTGGGCAAGCTGCTGCCAGTCATAGCTGGAGGCTGGAGTACCGGTGTCGCAGAGGTGACTAGCAGGAGAAGCTGCAAGTAAAGAATAGACAGACAGACAGGCCGGCAACCTATCGACAGACAGACAGACAAGCTGTACAAGGCGCCTACTTTGGTGCGCATGCGCTAAAGTTGGCACCGGCCGCGGCCGTGCGCGCTTTACCAAAAGCCCTGTTCTTCGCCTCGTCAGCTGTTCGCTAAGTCGTGCTGGCGGCAAGTGCTGCCGTCCACGATATACAGCTGCACTAGCCTAGTGCCTCGCCCTATCCTTTACTGGCGTTGCTGCCTTATTTTCCCTCGTAGCAGTGTTCGTTACTGCGTTGCGCCAACGACAACTGGTCCGGCTAATAGCGGCTGTGTTAACGGCCTCTGTCGCTGCCGCGCGGCTGCCGTTACCGCCTGCGGCCGCAGGGCCCTCGTGGATCTGCTGGCAGTTGCTGTTCTATCTGCACTGGCAACAAGCGAGCGAAAAAGGCTGCTAGCAAACGAACGGCAGAGCGGGCTGTGCCTAGCCTCTCTTTCGTCTTCTCCTTCTTCGGCAGCGGCCGTAGTGCTGCCAGTAGCAGCGGCACTGGCCGACAGCTCGGCAGCCGCCGACGGGATCCCTCGCTCTCTAGCGCGGGCGGGGGACCGTGCCAGCAGAAAGAGGCTGGCCATTGGCCACTGCCACTGCTGGAAAGAAAGAAAGGGCCAGCGGGTGGTGCCCACTGGCCAGCGCGGGTGGGCCCTTCGCTGCTGCCTCTACTATCCAGCATGCTGTGTCAGCTGGCTACGGGTAGCTCCCGCTCACTCTCTCACTTGCACAGACTCGCTCGCCTGCTCTCCAAATGCTTCTGATCGTCGTCCGCCCGTGTTACTGCCGTGTCTTTACTTCAACTACTACTGCTATCGCGGGCAGTGCGCTATAGGAAGGAACGAAGGGGGGTGCCTATGGACAGCCACAGGGACGGTACTGCCATAGAACATCATGGCAAAGCAAATGGCCGTGAAGTGGCCATAGGGCTGCGGCCATCCGAGGGTTCTGCAGCGCCGTCCATCGTCGTCCACCAGTGAGCTATATGCGGCCTCGCATAATCGCGCGGTAGCCTCGAACCGCCGGCGAAGCTGCACGGCGATGATGATGGTGGCGATGATGACCCACCCCACAGGAGCACGTGGCTGTAGCGGTAACAGCGGCTGCTGTAGCCAAGAACTTCATGCCACGTCACGCTGTCTATCGATGAATTCGTTTTCACACTAACATACGTGAGATTTTTCAAATATTTTAAATTAGATGTTGAATCTTCGTAGGCGATGATGATGATGGTAAATGCTGACTGCATGTAGCAGTTGGCAACAATAGATATTGTATAGATTTAGAAGTGATCAGAGGTACATCAATCGTCTGCATAAAGTGACATCTAAAAGGCCACCTTGATTTGGGTCCAATCGTGATCTACTTTGGCTACCCTCCTGTTCGCTTTAAATGAACACTACGAGTATCTCATGTAAACAACTTTTATGCGCAACAAACATTTACCGATTTTATCTAATATTTAATAGGAACATTGTTTTTATTTTGTGAATTAGCGATCGTCTAATCGTTTCCCATTTACTTAGGTCAATTTCGTAGCTACACTTATCGTGCATTTTATATCCAAGCGAACGTCCAAACGCTGTTTGCCCTTAGAGAATATTAAGAATCCTAGCAAAGAGCAGGGCCTCCAGCGCAGTCTTGTCCGGTTCCATAACAAACGTTTCTGAGTCAACTACATGAACCGGTAATAAGAAGTCACGTACAGAACGCGCATATTTCCGAATCCATAAATAGAAAAAAGATTCTAAATACAATACTAAATTGTGAATTTTGTACAAAGAGCTGCACACTTGCTCCGTAGTGCGTACGCAAGGCACAAGGTCCTACTGTTTCGTTCGGGTTACTGAATCGCAGATACCGTTAGATCTGTCCTATTTTGTTTTCGGTCGTGATTGGGCCGTGTTAGACACTCCCAGCGCTCACTATGCATATATCTCTATCGAGTCAAGTCAAGCAAGTCTACTAGCTTTTTCTTGCACTCAGTTGTTGTAGTGCTTTCCTTAAAGGACTATCGCTATAGAGCTGCTGACACTGCCACTATGGGCTGGCTGTACACCCGTGTGCAAGCATATCAGTGTGCGAATGTGCCCAATGTACAGAGTTGATCTCAGGCGTGCAATAGAGTAAGGTGTTTACTTTCCGAGCAACCAAAAGTGACTGACCTAGTTTTCAGGGAAGGACGACACATCCTTTGTCAGCTCCTGCGTCGCTATTGCGGCTGCTATTCGGACAACAGCGTCGACGACGACAAAATCTCCAAAGGTGCTTTTTCCTAGCAGAACAGCAGCAGCACCACTAAGCCCCGATTCCCACAAATCCCCCAATATCCCCCATCACCGCAACGGGCTACCAATCGACTGTGTATATATATATGTATATATATATACACGCACAAGCTGTAGAATCTCCAGAGAATCTCTGTGTGTGGATCTAGATGGCGACGGCGGTAGTTGAGGCAGCATTAGCAGAACAGCGTCAATATCTAGATGAGCCAACTGACACCCCATTCAAGTCAGTTCGATCACAAGTCGACACTGCTTATGCTCGATATCGAAGAAAAGGCGTAGAAAAGGCACTGCTTTTCTTGCAATGAGCTGGCAGAGGCAGGCCTTTCCTAAACCTCACAAGCCGCTTGCCTGACTGACTGGCAAGCGTGATTTTGTAATCAATTTTGTCATTAATTTCGACCCGGCTCAAAAATGTCCTCGGAGCCACAGGCTGCATTAAGGCCAGCAATACACCCATAATGCTGCATACATGTGACGTGGGATATAAGGCCTAGACGACAAAGGACAGACAAGTTTATATCGACCGATAGGAGCAAGAAAAGGTCAGCTGAAATTTTACAGCTGAACTAACTAAAAATAAAAGAGATGACGCGGAAGGGGACGTCTTCTACTATTACACAATTACGGGAAAAAATTAATATTTTTAATAACTAAACTAAATCGATTAAGCTTGTGTCTGCGAGATGGTGCTGGAAAATGAATGGAAAATTAAATACGGACTAATTTCAACCAACTATTTGTTGGGCTTGCAATAGAGTTGACAGAAGAATGTTTTAACTAAATCAGTGGCGATCTGTGTGGTAAAGCGTACACGGTGCCACTGCATTGGACTACCGGCCGGGCAGTAGCAAGCCAATGAATCGCAGAATACCCGAGTTTTTGCTTCTGGCTTCTCGTCGTAGCGACTGGTGATGCAATTGGGGCTCTTGCTGCTCGCCGAGTAAAAGGTGTGAAATCTGTCTCATATCATCGTGTGCCAAACCGGAAGGAGTGTGAAGACGTATCCATTGGGCACAACTTAGCACCATCCAATATTGGTGTCTATGATGTTAGTTAGTTAGTTAGAGCCCGGAGCGAAACAGCTTGAGGTGAATATTAAGGTTGGCGATGGCTCGAGTTCGGGCGACCGACCAGCAATACTGGTTCGGTCGCGTGTAGCAGGCAGCTGTGCTTAAGCAAAACAACAATTACAATAACAACAACGTCTCTCAACTCTATACGGAGGCATCATTTTCGGTAGGCAGCGGCAACGATCAGCGAACACGCTACTAACCGGCACTTTCTATTTCGCTGTCAATTTCGGTAGACATATCTATAATGTCGCCACCATTAGGTATTACCAGATAGGAAACAACTAAAGCAGCCTAAAACAACACCCTAAACTTCAGCTGGACTTGGTGCGCCCAGGGATCTCCGTGACAGTTACAAAAAGTCGGACGCTGTAGCTCTTCAAAAAAAAAACATACATTTCTTCAATGTGTGTAGGCTAGAGAGTTCAGTCTACCCAGCTTCATTCCCGTATTAGCAGAAGAGACTTCAAAATCGTATCAAAAAGAGCGATAATTTCTATATACATCCATCGTTGTTTGTCTAATTTGTCAGCGAATACATCTACATATGGATAAAGCTTTTATTAAAATTATTGAGATCATCAAAACCGGCTTTGTATATAATTAAGCGTTATTTTTTAAATTCAAATATGAGAAAAATATTATTATGGTACTCTTATCTCTTTTAGAATAATGTAATATCTGTGTTTTCCTTAAGGAGAATAGCACTCAACGAACCAATACGACTTGTCAAATCAATGTTATTCCTTCCAGTCTGATACTTGACCGTATTAAAAAAAAAAAAAAAAAAAGGAAAAAGATCGTCCAGAAAAGCACCGGCTTCTGTTTGAACTCTTTGTGAACAAAGAATCTAAAAAAGCGGGATCTTTTGCGGTTGAATCTTCAGAGTGAGATTCAGTGAAGAGGCTCTGACGACAGTTGCAACTTAAACAGCAATTTTTCCGATGTGTTTAGCCTGCGTAAAGGTCATAGACTAGGGGTTAAATCTAAACGTAGGTTATGAGCATCAGGGATCATAGATCTTTTTGGCTGAGCAATGATTTATTACTTCGCGGAACATCTCTAGCAAAACCCAACAGTTGCATTGAAATCGTTCAACAATACATCCATGTCTACGAGCGCCTCTAGGTGCTTTCGCCAGGATGGGGTCGACTTTCGGATGATTTCCGAGTTCTGCCAGATAGCAAAGGGTTATCCGCTGAGGCTCCGCTGACCGCAAGGCGCGACAAAGAAATAAAAGTAGAAGTTGCGGCAAAAAAGTTGGAGCCCGCCGCGGATCTTCTTTACAATTACCGTTTGCATCTATGTGCAAGCTTGTGTGAATTCTCGCAGTTACGCCTGTAAGTCCCGATATGGCTTTGGTGTTCTCAGTCTGTACTTTCACCGATCGCCGCTTAATGATTGTAAGTGCTATGCAAGCTTGGTCTAAGACGAACGCGACGTTATAGATAGAGCAGCAACGGGTGAAGTATACGGCTCATTCTAAAGACACGATATATATTACCCTTGAGATCTGTTGGTTGACCCTTTTGGGTAGACCATATCAATATAATTTCGGCGGAATCCTAAATAGACCTGCCAGGTTAGTTTCTCAAATCCTTCAAGACGTTGCACGTAAGTTGGTTGTGTCGCAACCATTTAGATATGAACTTAATGTCCTCGCGCCCCCGAATAGAAATGACAGTTGAGAGAGCGAAATAACAGCAATCCAAATATAAATCTAATAAACATAGCCAAACATTGATAATCCTGTACCTTTCGAAATATGTGGCTCTGTCTGCCGTTGCCGTCGCGGCCGCCGCCGTGATTGTGACGATTGTCAATGACGTCGCTGTTGTCCTTGTATATTAGAGACAACCAGTCGACTTTTACTGTGAAATCGTTTTGTTCGCTCTCTTCCATCTTCTCTGCCGCAGGCGTTCAGTCGAATCGATGAACGGTCATCCCGCCGTCGTTCGACCGATTCTAACCGTAAATAGTCCCTCATAAATTTCCCTTCCGCCACAAGAGAAACAATGGTCATTCGCAGGTCGCGTTACTATTCGCCAACCCCACGAAAAAAAAAACAGATGCCTTCGGACTTTCGTAGCTGATACAGGGACTCTGATCTATTCGTTCCCCCCTCAGATCTGAACGTACTGAGCCCACCTATATAACGTTATCAGTAGAGTTGTGCTGGCCGATCCTGACGCGTTCATTTCTACGCTACTGGAACTCATGCTGAGTAGATTTTACTCGAAGAGAGCAGCTTTTTTGTATATTTATGTACAGTACAGTTGATATGTAGACTACCGATTCTGTTCACCGGCTCGCGCTGGTCATTGGTGGTAATCCTTGGAAACTCACTTTGAAAAAGTGGTTCCTAGATTCTCAGTAGAATATTTTATAGATATACAATAAAATATGTGCTTACACAATTAGGCAGGGAAGCGCTTTATTTTTATTTGTTATTATATATTAGTTTTCGTTTTATCAGCAGTATTCTATTTGTTCATGTTGCGCCGGTTCAAACGACTCGAAGGATCATTACCGTCTTTTTTGGATAGTGATTTTGTTCTTTGGCCGTATACGTGCGTGCGTGCGCCCGTGCATGCGTGTACATCTAAGCTACGTTTCCTATGAAGGCTAGTATCGTACGTATAGCGATGAGTTTACTAGGGTCAAGTCGGATGCGTCTTAGCTGATAATAGCGTCAACGGAAAGGTTCGAGTTATAGCGTATACAACCAAATGTGAGGATATGCAGTGGTTTTCGTTCGAAGGCGGGTGTAGAAACGCTTCGTTGTCTGCCGGGCTGGGAGGTGCCGGCCATCCGAAGCAACGCTCAACGTCAGTAGCGGACGTAGTGCTCAAAAAGTCTAGTTCTATTTACACGTCTGGTGTATGTTATTGGACTCATATTGCTGCATTTAAGAGTAGGCCTATATGGTGTGGGCTACTGATGTACTTTTTAGTTGTTGCACTATTGAAATGATACGTGTGTTTGCATGTCTATTAATCCTATTGTTTTGTTACTTCGTGCATTCATCAATTGGGCTGCAGGAAGCATTATCTACCTTCATGTCACCAGTCGAGAGCCTCAAGACGAAGCCAGGGTGCAGGGTCATGGTCGTTAATGATGAGGTGCGCATATATGTATTGACAACACAGCATATCGTGGGCAGCATGTATTCATCTACATAGCGATAAGCTATATTTTATTCTGGCACTTTGCATGCTTGTTCTAGGAGACTACGAGGTGATCTAAAATAAAAATTAGGACCCGAAAAAGGTGTGAGTGCTTATATCTCACGTACTATATCGACATAGAAATAGGTCAACACCCACCTTAACTTCACTGTGCACACTAGAAAAAGCCTAATTTTATAGAAATTCTCTGTAGAGCTAAATGCAGCAGAAAGAAGAACCAGTTTTGAAGGAGCCACCAGTTATGTTGTGCCTTTTGTCGATAGGCCTGTGCCTGTCTAGGTGCGTTTGGCTTGAGCTAGAACAGGCCTAATAATTCCCGATTCATGTAGCTGGGAGGTCTCAGCTTCCCAGGCAACACGGAAGTAACCATCAGCATGACTCCACGGACTTTGTCGGCTTCTATTGAGTGCAATGACATGTCATTCGTCCTAGTGAATGTATGAATCCGGAAATGCTACGTAGTAACAGATAGTTTACCGGAGTAAAGTACAAAGTGTCCCTATTCTCAATGTACCGCGGTCCATTCTGAGTGAAGGCAAGCATCGGATACCCAGAACGCTATTCTCGTAAACTAGTCCAGCTTGGCGATCGGTCTCGAATAAATGAGCAGGTAGTTGAAGCCGGTTTGGTTAAGGTTTGAGGGGTTCCGTTGAAGCCGGTACTAGAAAGCCGGCTAGAACTAAGGGGTGTTATGTTTGTCAAGCAGCGCCCCCGCTAGGCGAAGTTGGGCGGAGGGTTTGAATCGTAGAGAAACGTTGGGGTTTGTGGTGGACCATCGACGGACAGGTTTGGGTGCTGGTCTGTCGGACTATACCTGGCGCGCTGCTTTCATCGCTAGACTAATGGAACGGTCTGCTGCCCGTTGTTGCCGACTGTCGATTTCCATTCAGACATCTTGCGAACCTTCTGTACCTAGAGGGTGGGCTGGTAATGAAACGCACAAGCTTCCGCGAGCGCTAAGCCACAGACTTCGAATTTAGTTCAACTGATCTCACATTAGCCGCCATATTCAGAGACGCTTGGAAATGAGCCAGCCAATGGGTGTCGGCAGGTAACGCCTTCTGAGCGCTTGCAGGACAAGAAAGTTATTCAACCATACCTCATTTCTAATTTATGTTTATTAATGACTTGTCAGATCAGTTTGAAGGTAAATATCTAACAGTCATAGGTTGAGATGTTAAACAATCATGGCTAAATCCTACGGCGAGGTGTTGCCTGATACCGTATTTCGAATAGAACCGATATAGTGGAACGAGAGACGAGTCGAATTTCTCCGATCCTTAAAGTAGGAAACGATCTCCAACAATCAAAGCAGATACATCTTAACTTTCGCTCTACTCCTTCCCAGCCCTTAGCAATTATTAGGGAAGCATTCGTTTTTCGGTGAAGACAAAGTGTTACTTTGTGATCGTAAAGTAGCCAGCGTCTCAATAGAAGCCACTTGACGAAAAATAGATGTCATGTCTCAATTCCGTTTTTGAGTAACTGGATCCATGCAGCAGCTTAAGTACTGCTCGCTTTTTGCCCGTTAGTTGGTAGACGCGTTCGCCTCCGTCTGAAGAGGATGTGATCAATGCACGTTGACTGCAAAAGTCAAACACCGGAAGGGGTATTAAAATCATCAGAGTCGCTCTCGATTGAACAGCGTTCAAACACTCGAGTGGTGTTAAATTCGAACTGTCTAAGTTCCGCACACGGATTACGATTCCACTAGCTGTGCTCATGTATTATATTTATCGAGTTTATCAAAAGTTACTATGCCAACCCTAAAAGTCTTTCTCTCTCCCTTTCACAGACTATTCGTCTTTGTTATCCGACGACGTCCGCTTGTCTTCCAAGTCAAAAGAGCGACCGACTCGGAATTTATATATTTAATAATAGATTTATATGTCATCACGATGTTCCACTATGCTTTACTTATCAAGTCCAGGAAAAAAGAAAAAAAGAGAGACGTCTAGAGACAGACAACACGAGTCGGTTCCGTGCCAACTGCACCAACATTAAAAATAACATTAAAAATAACGAATAATAACAGGCCCGTCAATACCCTTAATGTTTTCATATGCACGTCATTGTTGTTTTGATCTTATGCCCCGTTTAAAGTCTGCTTCCTTTTAGTAAGCTCAAGAAACATCATGAAAGCTCGCTATACTTGTAACTTAAATGCGATATATATATATGTACTTGTGGATGTCCATGCTGAATCCATATAGACGCCGTCAGGAAATCAAAACATTCATTTTACTTATAAGTTCAGCAAGAACTGAACAGCTCTCTACAACCTACTATTTTCTCGGGTTTTTTTCCCCGACCTTTAGGAGTGGAGTCCGTTGGATCAGGCAGAGGGATCCTCTCTTTTCGATGTCAACAAGGAGCACTGCATAATCCGTATCGTCCCTGGCCATTCCTATGACCGGGGCCTGCGAGTATTGAAAACGAAATGCGGCACCGAAAATAACAGAGCTGGCAAACGGCATCATAGATGGCGGTAATTTTTCTTCTTTTTCAGCTCCCGCCGATCTACAAACGGCGTAAACGCTCTCACCGGTGAATTCGGCAGCGATTGTGGCAGTACATCTATGCGTCTAATTCTAGAAAAGAGTCATCCACGAGTACGCAAGAGGATCGAACGAAGCTTTGGACAGGTAGAAAAAGAGAGATTCAGTACGCCCGTTCTGGACAAACGTAGACGACGAATCTGAGTCCGCTCCCTGTGTTTCTTCTTGTGTCCTTATGTTTGGCCGGTTGCGCGAATCGACGATAGAGGTGCAGTGAGTTAACAATTGTAGCGCTATCGGCCACTATCATTGGCGGTGTGACCCGGCCTCTCTCTTCCGTTCCCAGCGCAAAGAAGGCTCAGAAAGATCTCGTCTTCGTTGTCGACAAAGAGGAGCTGTTCCACGCAGATGGGCAGAGTAGCAGGCCACAATGAATCGCTGCACCATGAGTTCTATTGATGCACACAACGGCCCGTAAAACACAGTAGTCTAACTGTGAACGCTGGTCTTTTTTTTTTCTCTAGATGTATGTATCTAGGTTCGTGTGCAGAGAAGGTGCGCATGTGTGTGTGTGAGTGTGTGTGTCAGAGGCAGAGCGAGAGAGGGGGGAGGAGGGGGGAGCGAACTACGACGACAGACGAAATCGACGGAACATGGCTCTTGGCACGCCCGTGCACAGTAACGTGCAATCGTGCATCACCATGTCCACTTCTCACTTGGACCACCTTCACCATTCCGACCGTTCTAGGCAGATAAACTATTCACCTAAAGAGAACAATGCGTGATGTCTCCAGTGGCAGGCCGATTGGCGCCACCAAACGCTCCCTGTTTGTGTTTAACGCTGTCGGTGATCGGAACTTTAGGCCAGAGTACCCCCTAAGAAAAGAAAATCTAGCCCGGGAAAAGTGAAACAGCTTAGAATCAGCCACTGGCTGATGTAATACAACAGTGGTTTAGGTAGACGAAACTGCGTCTTCTTCGCCAGCCGGAAAAAGCCATAACGAAAATAGAGAGAGACAATGTCAAGAGATGCATTTTCCATGACGGTGGAGGATCGACTTTGAATGTCGAGACCAATAACCTTTTAAGCTAGCAGCAGAAGAAGCAAATAGCAGTGCAGTTAGCGGAATCGGAGATGGACGACGGACAACTCGGTTGTGGTTGCCGCTGAAAGCCGAAGCGAAAGGAGAGACGCTTTCTCATGCACTGATGTACACACAAATCCCGTTTCAAGGAAGGAAGGAAGGAGATCTGACCGACCGAAAAGTCTGTTATTGGCTCTGTAACTCTGAGGGCGATCATCCTCTTGTCGCCATTAAACCACGACACGGAGGACAATAGACCTAAAAGGGGAGAATAGTGACACAGGGACAGCTTTGGCCTACAGTTGGGTAAGCTTAATAAGGCACTGTATTAAGAGCCGATCAGCGTCACATCTCACGACGTGACGACTATCGATGAACACTGTTACCCTGCCCTTTGTAACATATTCCAGCTATACCCAGCTCTCTATGTATTTCACCTACATAGGGTGTATAACAGTTTTTTTTTTGCTGACTCTTTCAGTGAAAAACGAACGAATGAGCTAGCAAAAACATCTTCCTTTCGCGGAAACCCCCTAGAGGTGAAAATGAGGGAGTCATGAACACACAGACTATTTTCGCCGAGTGAATAGAAAAGTACCTGTTCAACAGACGCAACACTTCAAGCTCATTTTTTACGTCAAACATTTGTCAGGTCTATCCAAGGATTAAGCTAGGTTTTTAAGTTATATATTGATCGAATTTTATTGACAACTTTGTTTTTGGCTTCTAACCATCCTCGCTCTTCACGGGTCATGTCATGTTAAAATTAAGCTGTTTAAAGTGATAGATATCCTAACGGCCATCAATGTACTGCTTAGTAGCTCGTATCCCAGCCTCTATTAACAGAGCAATTGTAATAACAAGTGACACACACAATGATCCTCTTGTTCTATGCACTCAAAGTTGATAGCAAATTGTATAAAGTCGGGGACCTCACTATTATCACGGGATGGTACTCGAAAACAATTCACAATTATAAAACGTTGTCCGTAAAATGTTGCCTTCAATCCGCCGGCTATAGTTCACTTAGCCAATCGGGTCTGTCATCGAATAGGTAGATTAATATATGTCTACGACTCTTAATTTAGATGTGGCTTCAATAGATATCTTTGTAGCGAACTTTTTCATGGCCGTAACAGCGATCGGAACTACAGTTTATGACTTTTGAGTATGACAATGCTTATCGTAAACAGCCCAATTTTGAATATTAGCAAGCTACTCTGTGGACCCGTGCTCGATAAACATATACAGTCGGCAAACCAGCAAACTCAACGACAAAACAATTGATTCTTATTGTTACTTGATCTATTGCTGCTGCCCCCGTCACAGCAGCATGGCTACTACCTTTTTCGCCTGTGTCCTTGAGTGTTATGATCGAGAAGGACAATGGGCGTTTCAATGAACCCTTTACTTGGGATGAGTCCGCTGCTTATGCTGCTACTCCTACTAGTTATAGCTTTAGTGGTAGTCGTAGTTCGAAGCTGCCGCATTACAATCCTCTTCATAATAGACTTGTCCTCTATCCATAACCCCTAGTACAAGCTTCTTTGCCTAACTACCCGGATGAATTTGGCGCCCCGTGATCACTGTTAGCCACCGGGTCGTTGTCGGTTGCCTGATGTTGCCATTGCGGCGCTACCCCGAGGTTATTGTGGTCGGAAAGCTACAAGAACTGGTTACGTCCGGAGGTCTTTTAACGACCACCAGTACCGTCATCAGCAGCAGAGTCACCTGAGGCAAAATAGCTCCGATCGACTGGAACATTCTCAGTGGGACATGGACGCCAATGGATGGCCAACAGGACCACAAGCTTTTCTTATCGTCCACATGGCTAAGCGCGGACCCCAGGATGGCGGATGGCATTTGCATTGCTGACAGCGGCCATCACGATCGCCTGATCAAGTGGTCGTCCTCGCCGCTATAGGCGTTATGATTCGAGCCGCGGCACCGGCTATGAACAATAAATGGTCTGTAATCAACGAGTCCTGCGAATGGCGCGGCAGGCCTTTGCTATTGTTTTATATTGTTACATTATCTGCTTATGCAATGCAATATAATAGGTTCAAATAGCCAGTTGGAAAGACAAAAGAGAGTCTAAACGAGAACGAAATGGATTACCGATCGCATCTTTTGAGAACTTAACTACTAATGATGTTGAAATAGGTTCAACTTGGATCGGCCACGAGACGGGTCACTAGTGCATACGCAGGTCTCAGAACCCTATAGACGTGTTTAGTTCAGCAGGGCCTCATTCTTACCTTGTTGCCCACCAAACGTTACTTAGATCTTATCGACAAGAGGAAGAAATGAGATTCATCACAGGAGAGACGTCCATCGGAAGTGGAGTTGGTTCCACATGGACACCGTTTCGAGCAATAGTAAAGTACATGCCGTGCGTAGACCCCGGAAACTGTTTGTCTAGCATAACCATCCTGTATAAGGAGTCAGTACGAAAATAATAGAAAAAGTTTTCGTGATGGCTATGATATTTAACTATATAGCATCATCTGCATAAGTTAAGGTAAGGCGTAATCAAATTCAGAACCTATTAAAAATTTTATTAATTACTGAGATTTTGATTATTTGTTATGGTTTAATATCACTTTGGAAGAAAAGTTATGCAAATCGTCGTACGAACACGACGTAACAGGGCTGATAGAAAAATACGTGACCTCTCTATGCTCCTAAGAACATTCAGTGAGTTATGCAACTTCTTAGAAAGTTACATTGCTTTTTCAAACACGCCACATAATTAAACTTGTTATGAACATCCTCAGGCGAAGACAAGGCGTATAGCACAAGTTTAAATGCCACAAAAGATCGCGGTTTTGGATTAGTGCAGTTAACTGTATCGTATCCTCACTATCGACTTCATGCTCAATAGTTCGTTAGATGTTGAAGAAAAGCGTACATTTACAGCTGTCTCCTATGGGCTGATGTAGCCCGTTATCTTCGACGATGTGCTCCATTTGTGGAAAATTGGTAATAGTAACTAGACACAATGTAGGCATACATACTGTATAGGTGCTATATCCGAAGAACAAAAAAAAAAGTAGTAGACAAGCTACTCATAACATAATAATTTTTTTCTATATGTATCCAACCATCGAGGGTTAACGCGGACTTCAGTTCCACTCGCTCAGTGATGGATGGTCGTTAGAACGGTCTATACAAACGACCGTTGATTCGTTTGAACAAGTTCGTCGGCCAGACAAGGGATCCGGTAACTGGTTTTCCTTTCATTCTCCCAGAAACAGGAACCAGTTATTGTTTTCGGAAAGTGCTAGGTCGTACTGAGCACAAACTATGCCGGCTTAGTAGATATTTTGTTGCAAACATTCGCTACTTGTAGTAGACATTGTGGCATAAGAATGACACGCGGCCGTTTTCTACGACTATACATCGAATACAATGGGTAGGCACAAATTCAACTTTACATACAGATATATTTGGCCGTTTTCTCTCTCTCACTGCTACCAGCATTGCATTGTTAAACTCTACTGTTATTATTATTATTATTATTATATTTGTATGCTGTGGTTAGCTGTGCGATAGGCCAAACGGACCTTCTTCTTACAGGTTTGCCTCCGAGGGAGATTCCACTAATTGTTAGTTCCACATTAGTTAGAGTAGTCTAGTGGCTGATTTATATTGAGAACTTTATAAACAGAGTAGCTTCATGAATAAGCTCACCGCTTGATTCCAGACAACAATGACAGAATTAGGATCATATTTAAATGATTCTAGGTTTAACTATTGGACATTTGCTAGCTTCCAGAAAACTTCTAGCTATTTTGTATACCGCATCAATGCCACTCGTATTTATTTTGCCTGTAGATGTCTTTCACACAAATATCTCTCTACTATTGTAAAGCCTATAGGCAGGATTGCTCCTTCCGCTAGGCAAAGTGAAAGACACCGGACCGAAAGACCGATAAGGACCTACCTGCAATAGCATTCAGGCAGCCATAAGGCAACGCTTGTTTCGTTCGCTTTTTCCACTTAAACATCCGTCTATTGTCCCCAGGCCACCCGGCCGATACGTGGTCACGACGGAATTGTTAGCGTAAAAAAGGCATGTTAGCTATGTTAGGACAGTCATAGCACTGACGACTACAGCGACAGCAAAGGTGCAACACACTCCCAGATATGTGGTAATAGTGCCTTAATCGAAACAGAATGATCACAGTACGACTGATGGAAGCTTTACGAGAACCGGAAGAAGAGGGCTGCAGACGAAACCGGGTCCGATTCGAATATGCTTATGGGAATTTCGTGCCCGATGTTGTCCACTAATAGCTATACATCAAATTTTCCCTAACGTGGGGGAGTAAACCCTGTCTGATTCATTCAAAGACCAACAGATTACAAACCGACAAATGGAAGTATTTTACCGCTAAGTTGATCCATAAAATATCTCTAATTCATGATTTTCAAAAAACAAATTGTAAATTTATCTGTATCATAACGTTCGTTATGCAAAAACATACAGGCTACTTTATCTGTAATGCGAGACGTGAATCAAGATATTAATAAATTCTAGGAAAAAGAAACATTGTTTTTTATTCATTCTTCAAATAAAAAGTAAAAGAAGAAAATTTAAATATTCAAATTGAAAAATAAATTCATTAATTACTCTTTTCGAAACCTTCAATACGGACACAAATGTATCGAATTATTATGTAAAAGAACCTACATTTTGAGCGTGATTAGAGCTAACTAATTCACTCAAAAGTATTTGCATTCAAATGCATCAAGATACGAGAAGATTTCAGTGAATGCGAAGACATCTCAATACTGGTGCTATAATCCCCTTTACTGCTCAGCTGCTTGAGTCACCTTTTGGGGTACCCTTCCCGCAAGGAAGTGAACCCGTTAGACACCTGTGATCTTGTCACGCTGACCTCTACATTATGGGCAGTAGAAAACCGTTAACCGGCTGACCGGCATCCAAACTATTTCAACAATCCTTCCCCCACACGCGTTGATTTGATGTGCTATGGTGGATCGGTGCGTCATTGTTCGCCTGCTCGTAACATCACCCCCGTCGTCATTCCACATCGTCAGTTCGGCATCTCAAACCAGATTCAGGTCTGAAAATTTGTGTGCTGTTAGGGGTATCACAATAGCATAGAGGATGTATCTTCTTTCCCCACCCATATCGGTCCGAGACCTTTGGCGGACCTTGGACTGGTAGCCACCAGACCGTCGGTCATTTTGGGGGAGGGGGGAGGGGGGGGGATCGATCCCCGCCACCCACTCCAGTCGAGCAGCTCAGTCGCTCCTATTTTCATAACCGACAGGGTCAAACGCAATAGCCTAAAGTCTTTTGTAGACGCGTGCCGGTCACCTGGCCGCACTGGTTAGCAGCTTTGAACCTCTTCGTTGCTTACTACGACCGCTCGAGCTGCGATACCCATCTGTCTCTTGAGACGCTCATCATAGCGCCAATACAACTATCTGAACTACTTCCCGGTTTGTACGGACAGCTCGAAGGTCCGAAGATCGACCGGATGTTCTAGCCTGCGCCAGTCTAAGATTCGAGCGAATCTGGTTAAACCCGTAAACACCCAGACGAAGCGGTGAGGAAACCGGACATCTGAGGACTCTTCGATGACTGAAGAATGGGACCCAAACCACACCACGGTCAAAAAAGGGCAGGGGTCGAAAGAAAAGACATAGAGAAAAAAAGGGGGAAATAACGGGCAGTTAGAAATGGGACACGGATCGCCTCATTGTAGGACGAACCTGGTAAAAGGGTTACAGATGTGTCGGCTTCCAGTAGAATGTCGAGAATGCAGCTGCGAGCGAAAGCAGGTGACAACAGCCTGACAAAAAGCACCTGAAGCAGACGAAAAAAAAGCTTGAAGTGAGACGACAAATTATTTTAACTGGCATTACTATTTAGGTGACACGTGAAGCCGTCTACGAGAAGCTTAATATGTTACCGCATCAATGTTTGTTTCCTTCTACCAAGGACAGTACCTTATATGGTACTTTTTAAAACAAACATAATTGAGTTTAGTGCTCGTGCTGAGTGCAGCTTAGCCAACATTGTTTAGTGCACTTTTTCCAGATAAGAGTCATCATATTGTGTCCAAGTGCATAGTGCCTAGAATTGTTTAGCTTCTTTTTTGCGGGAATTCATAGATAATAGGCTATAGGGTATATAATTGTAAATACATAAACGACGGACCCTTGGCTGGCGTGAGACGACCCTGAAAGTTAAATTAGCGATGGCAGTTTTGAACAGGCGTAGATGCTACGTTGGTGTTGGATTAGAATGGTTCGCCTAGTGAAATTGTCGTGACTGGCCGATTTGAACGCAAACACATCTAAAGTGCTGCTATGTCATCCCGCATATTGTCAACTAAAGTTGGTATGCCCACAGGATTCTAGGCCATTTGGTAAGATTGTCAGCCAATGAATCGAATCCGCATAACATGAAAGGCTTAGCCTTTCAAAGTCCTGTCTAAATAATGCACCCGCATCAAGCAGTCCGACAGTATGATAACTGACTATGTGGCCTGAATCTCGTAGGTTACGCACTTTTAGGCCAACACCAGCAGCTTGCGTGGTTACATGTTGCTCTGTAGTCATCTGCACACTAGTGCATAGCATATTACAAACACAGAAAGTTCACTACTAGGCTACTTCAAACAGCGGGTTGTAGGTTATGGGTCAACCAGTCAGCCAGACTACTGAGCAACAGAAGCAGCGAATTATCGCGCTGTGGCAGAAGGTACACGTGCTTAATCCATTCATGTCCTATTCGCTATTCTTTGACGGCCAACACACTTCGGTTCGGTGATCGGTCGAGGTCGATCGACTGACTATGTTTCGCTGAACGGAGCAACCTGCCATAGCAATCATCCGTTGCAGTTGCCCAAGACCGGCAACGATAGCGCGACCAGCAGAAACGAGAACAGTCTGTACGTATCAGGTCAAAGCCGCCATCGCCACCCTCAATAAAAATCTGCCTTCGCGCTCGGAGTACCGTTAGGTCGGTCAGCCCCGAACAACGGTTCAGATCAGATTGGTTTGGTTCCCAGGCTAGCCAGCCGTCGAGTGTAAAGATAAAGGCTGTTCAATGGCTTAGACATGATGGCCCGTTGGCGTCGGCGGCGGTGAGACGGACAAAAAGACAAGAAAAGTAGAAGAATCAACAGGAGCAGCAGCAAAAGTACAATAACTGTGCCGCGCTTGTTGCCTGTGCCTGACGACGATTCCTGAGATAGCGGCGGCAGAAGTGGAGTGGCCTCTTTTTGGCCGCTGCCGTTGCTCTCTGAGAAGCAACCTGTCGTCTTCTTTGCCGCCTCCCCTGCCGCCTACCCCCAATTCTCCTCGGTTTGTAGATCACTGACTGCTGCTACCGCACTGGCTCATTCTCCTGTTCGCTCGCTCATTATTCGTTTGATTCGACGCAATTCCCGAAGATCGGCCTGTGGCACCGAATCGGCAATCTGTATCAAGAAGTCCAGAATGTTCTTGGTCCACGCAGCCGTATGCATACGCTGTCGATGCGCCTCTCCAACTTGGCTCTCTGCGCTGCTCTTCTCCCTTCGTAACTTTTTCGTTTTCTCTTCGTTCTTCGGCTGCTCCTGGATCTACATTGGATCGCAGTGGCGGTAGTCGATGCAGTGGTAGCCTGCCGTCACCGGGCCAATCCGGCCCACTTGGCCGCTTTAGCGGCTCGGCCATTAGTCGGCCGGGTCAGCGCGGCCGGGTGCTCTGCGGATCGCGGTGCTCTTCTCCGGTCGACACCATTCGGCACATCTGCTGCTGGGGCTCCTCTGTCGAGCGCTAGCCCACGCTAGCTAACTCTGGGGGTCCAGCGATCAAGCAGCCAGAGAGCACCAGTCGAGACGCTCAAGAACCTCCGGACAACGCCGCCGCGCTCGGTTCTGGCTGGCGCAGATATGGCGCGCCGCGTCATGAACTAACTGCTTCTGAAGCATAGCCAGTACCCAGCCAGCGCAATACAACAGCTACGCGTTGCTCGGTTGTGTCACCAGAGTGTGCGAGCAGGAGCTAAAAGAGTGTACCTAGTGGCATGGCTGTACAGTCAAACGGATCGTGAGAAAGGAAGGCCTTCCTTGTTCTGGTCCTCTGCGCCGGCCGCTAGGACGCTCTTGGCTATTGGCGGTTGCTCGTTCGAACAGATGACTACTGCTGATGCTGCACTGCACTGAAGAATGCCTACCACTATATACTACTCGAGCTGCCGCTGCTAGTGTGACGCCGACTACCACTAACTGTATCGGTCGGTGGGTCGCTGTTTTGGGGGGATTAAACGGTGATGAAGAAGACGCTTATGGCATCCCTCTACCCAGTTTGGGCCGGGCCCACCGTGTGACCAGCGGCTCCTGCGAAAGGAAGCCGAGTCGCAGTATCGTACGGCAAGCAACTGAGCCGTGGCAGCGTTAACGGCCAAATCAACAGATCGATGCAAATCTTAATTGACAAAAGGGACCTTGCACGGCTACTACGTGAATGAGTCCATAATTGGCATCCTGAAGACGTGCACCAGTCGATGAAGTACAATTCGACCCTGCGTCAGTCTAGACGTGCTCAATCAATTCGACTTCGTTCATTTTCGATTATTCGTTGCACAAGGCAGCCTTTGTATAATGTTGCAGAAACGGGATATGAATGTTACATTAAAATCGTCGGGTCATCGGCTAGCGATCATGGGCGTACGTTGAAACTGCACATAGCCGCCGAGTACGAGCATCGGAGAATGTTGTTAAGCATTTTTTCAAATGTTCTATGTATAAGACTAAGCCATGGAAATAAGTATGATAGCCTGGTACTATCTGGTTTCTGCGCTTGAGTCCAGCTCGAGCGTTATAGTGGCTTTATGGCCAGAAAGTTATATATATAATCCCCTTTAATTGTGCAAGCAGCGAATGATAAGGCGCACTGCAATGCGAACAGAGGCATAGGAAGTCCCTATTTTCAGTAAAGTAGGAAGTTGAACAGAGGTCGGCCAGTCCTATCGTACCTTAGCATGGCGCCCATAGACTGCTATTCTGACCAGTAAAGGGCAATGGCTGTTATTAGAGCGAGGGGTGCCAGCGGAAGGAGCCGGCGCAAGGTGCAGTGCCGACCACTCGTTCTCTGGTGGTTGGCTGATACGCCAAGAGCTTCGGCCATGTGGACGGATCCCATACGACCAACAATGTCCAGCAGAGACGAGAGATGAAACAGTGAAAAATGGAGGAGGGGTCAGCCCCCCGGCGGACAAGAATGCGGTAACAGTCTCTCACTTGCCTGGGTCGATGCAAACATGAATGCTTACAGAGTCCTAAGCCAGGATGTATGTGCGCGAGAATAGATGCATGTTTGTCTCGTCTGTCTGTGCATATGCACATACCCCCAAT
Source organism: Varroa jacobsoni (assembly GCF_002532875.2). Classification (NCBI taxonomy): domain Eukaryota; kingdom Metazoa; phylum Arthropoda; class Arachnida; order Mesostigmata; family Varroidae; genus Varroa; species Varroa jacobsoni. Next base: position 86,217 of record NW_019214217.1, read on the forward strand.
GCAAAATGAGAACCATGCGCCGTTAGCTCATGGTTATAGCCGGTGTTAGTGCGCATTAAGGGAGACGTTGTCGACGGCCCCCGAGAATGTATAACCTGAGCAGCGACCTCAACTTGAGTACTGTATGAGAAAAGTTACTGCTGAAAAGATAAATCCCTGTCAGAGGAAAGAAGAGATAACCGACTGAAAATTAAGAATGAGGTGTCGTTCAAGATACATGGAAACAACTTTACTTGGGGACTTCATTATCGCTTAAAAATGAAGGTTTCTAAATGTTCAGTTTTGTTAATTGTTGTCTCAAGAAAAAGGCTTACATAGGTGTTGGTCATCCTATGGGTTGATTGAGAAGCCTTTCGACAAACATCTCTTGGCCGCTGTGCGCAAATTTCTACGGTAGCAGTTACATTCAAGCAGAGTCTTCATATCTTATTGATATTATTGAAGACGTAGTCGTGTGTGAATACGAACCAACTAGGCACAGTCCAGCGCATGACGATTTGTCTAGCTGAAGGGCTGTCCGCTACCAAAATAGTACTGATACAGGTGTAAAAGGTGTACGCTTGTGTAGCCAAGGTTCGTATAGTTTTTTTGTGACACAATTGGTCAATATGTAACTTGCTAGGTAAGACTGTAAAACCTTTAATTCAAAACATTGATTCAGTTTGTTCTTGAGCATATATTAAACTATATCGTTTATTAACGAGACACATTCTTACCATTATTATTACAGATCAATAGTCAACGTTTGTTTCATATGTGCTTTTAAACGCACACCTAACAACTACTTAAAAAACACAACTCTCCAGTTGGTCAACATTCATTGAGACACCCAAAGTTTGTAAACATCGTCCAAATAATTTAACGTTAAACACATATTTCCCTTCAATGGCCGGATGTCGTTCCTGTTGACGAGGCAATTATCGCTGTCTAGCCGTAATTATCGCTGCCTGGAACAACAAGTCCTTTCCTGTATGTACGCTCTCGTTGCTTTAAGATAAATGGTTGAAGATTGCTCGATGGTCCGAACGAGTTACGCAATGAGGTGTGCGTGCACGTACTCCACAGATTCTTTCGTCCGTTGAATGGTCTTTACGTCACGAATTCGCTCTGACTCCGTTTTCTCAATTGTCGAGCTGTTGTCTGGTTCTGCCTTCGTTATTGGTATTACTCAATATCCGATGACGATTTCTGCTGCTTTTTTTGCTAGCTATCATCGCCTAAAACGAATGAACAGCAATAGACGGGCTGGCTGACAATCGCCTGCGTTCGCTGTCCTCCTGTTGTGTCCGGACGATACAGACTTGCCTTCGTCCTGTGTTAAATTAGGTAGATAGCAACGAATTTTGACGATGTCGCCAGCTCACACAAATCCATCAGAACACGACATCTACGAAACGTCACACAAACGTCATTTAAGTCTGTAATACGTACTATCTGTGTCGCAGCAGTTTCAGTTCTCCCGCTAGTCAACGACGCATCGACGCTCGGTCAATGCTGGTTGGGTTAAAAGACAAAGGTAAACAAGCGAAGGCATAATGTGTGCATAGCAAATACTATTTGTCAGTAAGCGATGAAGCAAAAAAAAAAGGCTGTAATAGACATTCATTCGTAGACATCACATGTATACGGAAAAATAAGGATAAATTAGTAATACCGATGGCAAATATACGAGTAAAACTTAATAATAAAATGCTCTCGCATTATATCTTAAATATATTTACCAACGTGTTTTAGTTATGAAATTCCCAAAAAATAACGACTTTTAGATCATGGTAACTTACTTAGATGTGATAACACTATAGTCAACTTTTAGAGTTAAGTAAAGTAGTAAAACGAATTATCATATTGTAATATAAGCAATTATAATTGTTATAGGTTCCTGTATACACTGGTTACAGTCAAGTACAGCAAACGTAGACGCGGTCCTGATTGTGTCAGGCACAATAAATCGAGTGTCTGATAGGACATTACTTTATTAATATTTTTTATTGGGATACGTCCAATCCTGGTCAAGCAGTGATACAGCGGTTTAATTCTTGAACAAGGAGCCTCCCGGGTGCACTGGCCTTTTCAGGTCCCCTAGACTAATCGTGGCGGCAGGATTGGTTGCATAACTTCCCGGTCGCAGGTTATCCTGCTGCCGTAGCTACTTGCGGTCGATGGGCTAAATGGCCGAGGTGGTGGTGCGCTGACCGACCTTCAACCGGAGGCCCCTTGTTGACCAGATGGAGCAACGACCGCTGACGACGACCAGAGGCTATTAAACACTGCCAGCAACGAGTGGTGGCGAACTGGACACTCCGCGCGCACCCCCACAGAGGCCCATATTCAGGTACATACTATACAGTCTGTGTGTGTAGATGACGACACGACACACCGAAACCCAGAGAAAAAGACACATTGGGGTAATGTATTGAGAGTCCTTAAAGGTAGCGTTGTAGGAAATCTGCGCATTTTTCTTAGGTCGTTGGACGAATAGCTAGGCAGGTTAGGAGATGTACGCTAGACAGGGTCAACGTCTTGGATATCTCAGGGTTCACAGGAGGTCCACGAACTCCGTGCACATTGGTGCGTGGGGGAGCAACGCCCTGTGCTGGGAATCAATCCCGAAATGCTGAGAATGAGGCTGACGGCATCGGCAGCCATGGTCGTGCCGAAGAGTCCCGTTTATCCATATAATCACTTTGCTCCTACTAGTTTTGTGCGAATGGACTGCTAAAATGACGGATATGCGCCTTGACTGTGATCTAAGCTATAAACAGAATACCGAAATGTAAACTTTTTCATATATACCTATTAAGTATATTAAGCGGAGCATCGTTGGGCACCATAAAATGAAAGATAGCTGTCTGAGTATCTACTGATCCGCTGGTCTGGCGATAACTGCAAAAGTCCTGTATTGATGGAAGGATTCACTAATAGAAGAACTATCTTAACTCTTCGAAGTAGAATATACGCTTTATTCGCCCTCTATCCGCGTTGTTAACGACAGTTTATCAGTGCACCCGGTATGCGTCAGGACAACACTACTACATCAAACATTTGCTTAGCGTATGGTACGGAAATAATTTCATCTTCATTGCTTCAAGATAGCCACTTGTTAAAAACAGATCCAGCCACCTATACTCGTAATGAAAACGAATGCAGATTAAGCAGGTAATGGATTGTATTTACTTAGGTAAACATAAAAAGGCCGTAATTGACAGTTGCACTGGTAAGGACAGATTTCAGAAATTGTCATCAGTTTGTGAGTCGCGTTAGTACCGTGTGTCTGCGTACCGTTTGCGTTTTTCCATTTGACACCGCGCCGACAAGCAGACGCTCGTAGCTAAATGCTCGTATTTGTTATAAACAAAAAATAAACAGGATCGGAATCGAGAATGGGCGCATGGGCATGGGCAATGGGTGACCGAAAAAGAATATGGAAAAGCATCAGTGCTATACAGGAGACTTACGTCGCTAAGCCCGATTCCGTTGAAACAACGCAAAAGGACGGCGATCATACGTCGCCATATAGTCTGGATTATCCGCATGTCGAATAAAAGCGATAGAAATTGAGAGTTTCTAGAATGTTATAGAAATAGTTAACCTGCCATATTGGCCGAGCAGCATTTTGCCCTTGTGCCCTCACGTGGGATGTTATATGTCTCATATGAATGAGTCGTTGATTCTCATATATTTTGAAGAACCTGTGGTCAATGATCGAATCAATCACTGCCTCAAAGAAGGTTGCAATGTAAACCTAGGCAACGTAGTAACTTCCTAGTAATAGTGTCAACAGCTACCGCCCATATACAGGGATTACTGCATACGCTAATACGCGTAACCGTCTTCGACACTCATTTGGCCCAAAGACGGACTGCCACTACAGAATTAAGCCTGTCACTAGTTCATTGGCTTATCACCAACGGCAGTTAGAGACTCATTCGGCATATATGTGTATATAGCATACCAATATTACATGCACATGCGAAACTATAGGTTTTTCGCGTATCTGTTGTATATCGATGTTACTTTCAGCAACAAGAACACTGGACGGCAACAAATCAACAGATCCGTCGATATACACACAGATATTGTATCTTTGAAACGCTAGATAGATGGACCGCTGTGGCAAAATTGCTGCATCTAGCTGAAGTCTTTGATCATGTAGTTGTCGATGTTGTTCTCCCACTCGCGCAGGCCGTGGATGAGAGGCAAGGAAGAGCGTGCGAAAAAGACGGAGATACAGTCATCGGATTCAATTAAGAGCAGCTGAACAAAACTGGCAAAGTCGCTGTCGTCATGGCCATTTGTGTTCTTCTCTGAAGGATCATCATCATCTTGATCCTTGAAGTAGGCGACGACGGGTGGCCTGAACTGCTTCGCGCCGCTACCGGAACAGCTGCCTCGTGTTTTGGTAGCGTCCGTCGAATGCGAACAGAGCGCCGCTGCTACTATGGTTAGTATCAGTTTGCTTTGCCGTCCAGATCTGTCCATCCGCCGTGGCCTAAGTAAGTCTCCATTTTGCCAATTGCGTTAAGTCTGTGCGCCTCATAGGTAGCGATGCAGCTAAGGAGCCACCCAATAACAACGCAGTTGTTGAGGTTTTGTATGTACAAACCTACCTTATCGCATATAGAGTGGCAATAGGTAGCTACCCGCATGATAGCGTCTCCGGGACGCCGTCGACAGCGAAGATGACGACGACGACACCGATCCATTGATCATGATGCTCTATCGACCCGCCAGTTGCGTCATTACAACTTTACTGCCAGGACCGTTTACGGTAACAGTAAATACTCGTAGACTCTGCATCTCCTTTTGCAATGTTAGCTCAACCAGCAAACAGCTCCTACTACAACGACGAAAGTGAGGACATATTCCTCACTGACCTAATAATTAAATTGTTTATATAAATGATGTAGCATATATCTACAGTGCGCTAGTAGGATCTATTTGACCGGAGGTCCGTTCTTGCGGTCGAATTATATGAAGTAACTGAAACGTAACATCATAGCCAGAGATGCGCTGTTAGTCACTCCTGGTAGCCCCACAAAGCTATCTCGATTAACAAATGCGGACAGAGTGAATCAGATAGTCCAATAGCAGCGGTGGTGGTGGTGGCGGCGGCGGCGGCGGCGGCGGCGGAAAAAGCTAAGAACGGGAAGCTGAATAGGACAAAAAAGATATCTGAATGTATTTGTCCATAACGGCAACAACAATAACAGTGACGGTAGCGTATCATTCTGATGCTGATCAGCTGCTAATGTATCGTAGTCACTGGAGAAGTCAAGAAGTGGATTCCACCTGGTTACATGCACAATTCCGCTGGCCCGCCGTTGCCACTCGCATTGATTTTGTTGTCTGGGCGATATCGACGAACGGGCGAATGGACGGGTCGACTCGAGTCAACTTTATGGAGCTAAAAAAAAGAGATGCAATAGAAGACGCATTATAGAGGATAGATCGACAAGAGAAAACTAGCGGTAACACCAGAATGTAGAGAAGAGAACAGACATGCACGCAATACTGTGTAGCTTGAGTGTTACCAACAATACAAAATGACTCAATTGATTAGAATTTGGCCACGCAGATCTTAAGTGGCTCTAGAATATCAGATGCAGCAGTAGCAACATTACCGTAGCACACAATAACTTTTCAATCGTAATTGATAACTGATTCATCATTTGTCCCGATCGGTGTCCGCTCGTTTCACCGCTGGAAGGATAAGCAACGACAACGGCAGGCCAGACTACAAGATCCTGCTGCGGACGGTGATGTTGCGAAGAAATATTCTAAGCAATCTGGACAGACACAGAAATGCCCAGTTATCGCATGGGCTGACTGATTAACGGACCCAATGCGTAAGTAAGCAAGCAAGCAAATGAGCGAGTACCGGAGCAGCTGGCTGCTTTCTACCAGCGAGCTGGCAATTGTTATGCTCAGCTTTCTACAATGCCGCGAAAAGGTGAATCTTTTTGAATGTCTATGCAGATGATGTGTCCGCTACCGCTATTGACGCTGCCAATATGTCTCACTCTGTTTGCTTCTTCTGTTTTGTTCCCCTGACGATGGTCTACGTAGTGGTGGGCTACTAGATGTGGGTCTGATGCCGCCCGCAGCGGCCTCAGCCACCAGACCGCAGTCTTTGGTCGAGAGACGAGAGCAGCTCCGTTACTCCTTATGGGATTGTCTTGCAAATGGGCGAAACAATATACACCTAGTAATTGCGAATGCTCGTAGAGTGATAGCACATTAATAATAATGGTGATAATGATAAATAATAATGGCAACAACAGAAGTAGTAACAACTTCTACATCAATCAGGTTAGCAAAAGTAGGAACGGACGGACGAATGAAAGCGACCGCCAAAGGCCGCTGCTTCATTTTAAGCTCGAAAAAAATAAACGAAAAAAAAGATGACGGAGTGACAAAAAGAAATTTAGCTAAAAGACCGCAATACTACAACGTCGATGACAAATAATAACATTGGCAGAAGCAATATCAACAACAATGGAGTAAGTAATGCATAAAAGGTAAACAGCGAAACGACGCAGATAGCCAGCGGAAACACACAGAAGCGGATAAAAGGGAGGATCAAAGCAGGAGACCAAGTGATCACGGCCAATGCTGATCCGAAGTCGCTCAGACAGAGAAAAATTAACATGACGATAACCACTATGTAGATGTCGACAAGAACGTCGACCCGCTTGGAAACCGGCTAACGGGCCATTTACTTTGGACTACTGTAGTAGTTGATCAAATAATGCCTGCCACGGCAAAAAAAAAACGTCGGCTAGGGAAAAAGAAAGATTTTCTATATATCTATCCATTGTCTACAATTGCAAAAGCCTACAACGCGGCGCGTCAGAGGTGGGTGCTAGAACAACAATAATCAATCTTGCAAAAATAACGCACTTCGCTGAGGACACACCGCTGGCAGCGCCAATCAAAAACATCGACTGGACATGCAATGTCGAATGGAACAAAGAACGACGAAGGTTGATTCACCATTGACTGATTCGGTCCTTCCGAACAATGCTGACTGACAAAGTGCATCGCTGAAACATCCCCAGAATCGCAAGTCCACTGTGCAGCGCAACTTGTAAGTTAACTTTTGAAGTTTGTCAGCCGACGACTAATAAACGTCCAAAGACTTCCATCAAATGCCGAAAAAACTGCCGACAAACGTTGAAGCTAGAACACATACATAGTTTGCTATCTGCGGTAAGCGTAATATTTTCACAAACAACAATCGTCCGTCATAGAATTGCTAGTAGCAGTATCAGCAGCAATAGAAGGCCCGTTGCAGTCCTGCAACAAAGTCAAAGGTGATTAGGTGACAAATGGACAGATGTGTATGCCATTAGAAACAATAGAAAAGGGACCGAAGGCAAGCAAAGAATTTAGCAGGCAGCAGTGGATGACAACAGACTACGGCAATACACAGACTACACGTATGAAATAGTAAATGCCCTATATCGATCTACACCTCTGCGCATATTGAAACATAGGCCTTAACCCTATATTGCTGCGGGTTATATTGTGTTAGAAGACTCAACATCAATGTGACTAATCCAATTATATGCATATATACGTATATGGCTAACAACTGTAGCAGTTGCTAGCCATCGTTGTAATAGTCACTGCGGCGCACGTGTCACCCACGGCAGCAATAACACGCCGTTTGTTGTATGGGCAATTTGTGCATGGCGACCAGGACTGATTAGGCCGTTAACATCGACCGGCGGGCGGTTGACAGTCTCACGACGGGACTGATGAAAGTGAATTTGCTATCGGATCCTTGCATCTATCTACCTGCAGTATTTATGTCGGACTTTTGTCTATGTTTCAGTGTGACCGGAACAACGCGTGTGCTAATTTTTGGCGTTAAATCAGGACACGCCTGAACGCCCGGAGAGCATGCGTGCGGGGCAAGCAATAACAATCGCACAACAAACTATTACGGATAAGGATGTCAAGCAAAATGGAATTTTAATTGCGGTCACTTCGTCCTGTCCCGGGAGGAGAAGGTCGCTTCCGGTACGGCTAGCAACAATGCACTGAACGTTACAGCGAAGGATGGAGTGCCGCCGTTTGTCATATAGCTGCTATAGGTGGTAGATTAATATTGAGACAAGGACAAAAGCATGCATCAGCTTGTCTCGTATCCGACGCAGGCGGCCTGACCGATTCGCACATGCGTGCACACGATTAAGCACATCTGTTATTGATAGTATTTATTCATAAAACATAAACAAGATAAAAACAAGATCTCGTAGAGGTCCAAACCGTTCAACGTAATCCTACAGACCTGTCGTCTGGTTTCTTGGTGATTAGCGTTGTCGTTCATGAGCGCCTATCCTGTATACGTCTATTGCAGATCTGAACGATCTGCAACGGGTGACGTTTTCTACCTACTACCTAATAATGTATACTGGTACTTGTCGTCCTAAAATCCCTATCTGAATTGTTTCTACATGTATTGCTTGGTTGTATTGATTCAACTAGCTTTGAATCAGCGTGTGTTATGTCATATTCTTCTCCATTTCTATGTGTCTTATGTCGTCGTGGACTGCTCACGGACCGCGTAACGAGGTGCCCTCTGTCTGCGTTAGCTATTGGAACAGCAGCTGTAAGGCTGAGCCACCGTAGAATAGCTGACTGCGTCTGCAATAGCTAGCTTAAAAATGATCTCGTGCTACTCTACCTCCGTCGCAAATGATGCTGCTGATATTGGTAGCTGTACCATTGCACGACTACTGCGGCTTGTCGAACTTTTTTCATCGTTTTTGTAGGATTTTTCCGGGTTCACCCAAATCTACCTCTCTCGCTTTCTTCCTTCTCACCAATCTAGAAGCGGCCCCCTTCACGGGGGTCAAAAGTAAAATCGCATGGCGAAGAGGTGTATGATGAGGGGTGTCGAAGTGTGTGTGTGTGTGGGGGGTGGTGCATAGTATTGGTCTGATAAACATAAACGAACCGTCTGTAGGCTGGTCGAAATAAGACGGATTCGGGTAGAGATTAAACAAATGTTGTCAAGTTGTTCAAAGTAATCTTGGGACTAGCAATGGCAACATCAGTAATAATCAGCCGTCTGTAACGAACTCGAAGTTTACAAACTTCGGTGCAGGTGAGTGCAGCGGTTCATTGGTTGGAAAGTTCAGACTAGACATTTTCACCCATTAGGAACTACGCAAATGGATCACAGTTTTAAAGCAAAATTCGGGGAAGACCACCATCGGCAAGAAAGGCTACAGTCGGAGAGTATACTCAACAGGCGATTATCTGGCGGTGATACCTCGTGAGGTCGCAAACGCTGCTGAAACCTCTTCAGCCTTACGTGGCCCCTAAATCGAAGTAGAACGGTTTGGTGCACAATTATACCCAGAAAAACAGGTCATTCCAGATAGATGTTTATAGGTATAGAAACATCAATCCACGGATTATTAGATTTGTGAATAGAAGGTGCAATTTTTTTAATACGATTGTTTTGTGATGCCTGTAGCATGAGCAGTAAGTACCATTTAGACAAGGTTATCGAAACGTCTGCTCGAAACCCTGGTTATCGAAGCACGTCATGGAATCCACTACGCGTGTGACAAACGCTGCATAGAAGACCCGTTTAAGCTTCGCTGCCATCTTCTTTAATATGCCTCGTGAAAGCTGTTCGCGAAGTTGTTTGCCTGACATAGCATACTCGAAGTAAGTTTTTGCAAAACCATTATTTTGATGTTTCGGATCAGTATTTGATGCGAATATTTCAGGTTTATCTATCTGTTCATTCTGCACAACCTCTCGGTCGCAAGAGCCACATAAGAAGAACTATATTCAAGAAAATATCTAAAAATACTATTTAATAGTTTATAATTTTATAGAGGAGAGCCAATTCAATTAACAAAATAGCTTTGGCTAGACAGCGGTACTGGATAAAGGCACATGCAAGCTTCGCAGAGGAAAATGCCTGAGTAAAGTTCTATTTATCGAGAGAAAATCTTGTTCTTAGACCTTCATGAGTAATAGGTATCCATCACTGTGAGCCTACGATCAGAGGGGTCGTTGGCATGCGCTGCTTTTAACTGAATATTTGACGACAGTTAGTAGGATTGGAGTCGGCTGTCGTCTGATCCCTCACTTCCTCATCATCAGCGTCATCATGGTCTTCCTCTTCCGCGTTGTGCAACGCTATTCGCTCGAGTGGCGAACTGGCCTTCCCGAAACACGAGAATTGCAAGCGGGCCAACGGACAACTATATCGAAATTGAGGCGCGCCAATCGAATAACATATCCCACTCGCGGCTAGCGTGAGCTTGCTATCCGCAGCGGTCATCACATGCTACTACCCCCGGTGACCCTGGCGAACCTCCGAACGCGTCCAGCAGCAACATCGCTTGCGTCGGCGGTGCCGACAGCGGCGGTGAGGTCGTGTGGGTGGCTGTAGATAGGTATCTACAGAAACAGCAGCATCAGATGGACTACGACAGAAGACTAGGAAGTCGCTACCCTCAATCCACACGATTCAAATCGCTCACTCCGAAGTCCTTGGACTTCGAGCCCCCTGACTAAAGTCCAGATCCGTCACCCTCGAAAGCGACTCGATCTTTTTTTGAATCGCTCACTCATCAAAAGAGAAATCATCAAAAGATCTCTAAAGAAAGAGAAGAGTAGATAGAGAGGGAGGTAAAGCGCGAAACGCCAAGTGTTTCATTGGAGATCTGACTAAACGCACGCCCGTCTTCCGACGATTGTCGTCATTGTCGTGTTGGTGTTAGAGGCCACTGGCGGCAACGGCGATGACTCGAGAAAGCGGATTGCCTTCGCCGCTTCCACTGCGATTGCCTTCGCTTTAGAACGCATCGTACCGCTACATTGCGACACTGTGATAGTGATAGTGTAATGGCTGCCGGGCAACACCTCCCCCACTTCGCATAGTGCTGGCTCGGAAGAGATGGTTTTGACGGAGGGGTTTCCCTAACCCCCCGGTACCTCCTAGCCAGCTCGCAAAAAGCTCGATCAGCGAAAAGATGAAAATTCAAAAGTCACGTTGATTTGATGAAGTCTGACAGCATCGACTCAGAGAGCATCATGTATAAGTTGCCTTTCGCGCTATGGCTTCAGTTGAGTATAGCTCAGTTGAGCATTGCATCCGCGTGTAGAGAACGGCTGGCCGACGGGCCAGGCCAGCTATAGAATGCGGAAGAGGGTGGCGATACTGAGCCCCTTCTACGCCAACATATCCCCCTCGAGTGAACTCCCGGCAGTCGGCAGAAGCTAAGCAAACGGCTGGGAGACCGTCGACCGGCAGGGTGACAATTTTTTGGGAAATGGACGACCCATTGACAATTGGCGGCCAGCGGAGTAGCGCTAGGTTAGGTCTGGCCAAGAACGGATAGTCTGGGGGAGAGTGAGAGAGTATCGTGCTCTCAAAGGTAGGAGCTGCTTCTGACCCCCGTAGTGGCGCTTCTTGTTTAGCCGTCGCCGCCTGCCTGCCAGCAAGCTTGGTGTACAATAAAGTAACAATGAGTAGCAGCTCGTTGTCCTGTCGGACTAGTTCATGTATTATTATATAACAGTTGGTGTATATCGTGAACTTCCTGGATTGGCCGCTGCTGCGACTAGCAGCGGCGGCCACGGTAGTCCAACCGGTAGCAATGGCTATACCCGCGACTGCCCGTCGTCATCCAACAACAGCGTGCATGCATGCACCTCTGAGTAGTGAGCGTGCATCGACCGACCAAACCATCATCTTTGAGGCAGCGGGCGCCGATTTGGCCAGCGATCGGAGCTTATCGCGCGCGCATTACTACTACAAAAACGGCGCCGCCGCGCCGTTCATTTTCAACGATGGAATGAAATGTTCTCATTTGAACGACATGAAACAGGAAGATTGGCATAGCGAAAGTCTAGCGGTATAGAGGTAAGGGCGGCTTGATGCTTGAGGCCATATTGAAATGAAATGAATCTGTAAGGGATACCATTACATTTCAGCCGTTGACGAACGTATATATAATGTTGTGTCGCATAAGGAGAACGCTGTGAAAGATGAATTGACAGGTAGATGTCTATCTCAAAGAATCACTTCGCACAGTTTCACACCCGGTTTAAAAGAAGACTACACTACCAGATACCAGTGCACCGTATACAGTAAGGTAACAATCAGTAGCAGCATAATTATTATGATTTCATTATGATGATAATACGCTTTAATTGCTTATCATTTACCTTCGGTTTTTTGTTGTGTATGACATAAATGACGAAAAACAAATGTATCATCATACATGCACGCTTTTGTTTAAATTATAGCGTATCGCTGCGAAGTGACGCTTTATGTAGTTGCTAAGTTAGATGGCCCCACGGGGGCAAGCTTGAAACTACAGCACCTTAAAGTGTGAAGGGTCAGGAGGAAAACATATTAATCTTAAATTACGCCACGCCTATCTAAAGCTGGTAGCACTGAGAGCCGAAGTGGACGTAGAAGCCAACGGGACCCTTCAACGCTGGAGAAACCACGGCAGAATGTGAGCCAAAATGGCCTCATTCACCTGTAAAATCTAACTAAGCCCAGAGTCGACTGCCGCAACTCTAATTGCCCCGGGGCTCTTGTTGCCGGATGAGCCACCATGCAACTAGTGCCCCTAAAGGAAAAGGAATGGTTAGGAAGTACGATGGCAGAGACATAATTCTCTAGACCATAAGCCGCTGAAGTTAGGACATTAATTTGCATTTTTTTTATTTAATAGTATATCTATACCGATTGACTACAACGCAAAACCATCTGCGATTAATGAGTGTTAGGAATTACTAATAAAAAACTGTCAAAACGAAGTACATCGCGGTAAATATGTTGACGCGATATAGTTAGATTATGCCGCCTAATGTAACTATTCTATAATTTGTAATTTATTCTAATTTAATGAACTAAATATAATCCATCCCGTTTTACTATGCACTAACCTGGGAATAGCACAAGGTAGGGATATTTAGGCACTGGTAGGTGGCCTGACGGAAGTAGCTGGAATAACGCTAGCTGCACTCTTCGATCCATCGTTGTATTGTATACTGTTTATCAATAAATCAGTTTAAGTTAGCGGGAAAGTTTGAATAGTACAATCTAGCAATATATCCTATTTCTTTTTATAGCACCGCAAATCCAAGTGGAGTTCCCGCGCCCTAGCTAGCGAAGGCACGTTTTGATGCGGCCTTTGAGGTAAAACTACTGTACAGAGAAACCCTTACCCCCTTTGTTCTAATACTTTCTAACTCGACTTCAGAACCCACATCGTCTTGCATCTCCCGTCTTGCTGAGAAACCTGCTTTGCCATACGCTAAATGTTTGTTGGTGCTAGTCTTTATAGATTGGGCTACACCGGTAAGTACCCCAACCAATCTTTCTACTGTTATCTTAGTTTGGATGAATTGTAAGCAGTAACTGGTCGTTTTGCCTTGATCTATTCCGCCATATCATTCTATGTTTTCTATTATACAATATAATTATTCGTCAAAACCCACTATACTAAAGCTACCAATCGTGCAAAGGACAAACAACAGATATATGTAAATAGGCCATAGCAGCAAATGTTCGGTTAACGTCAATAACGAACATACTGTGAGCATTCGCACAGAACTTAGTACTTTCAGCAGCCATCACGGAGGCACCATTCGCTGGGAATGGAAGTAGTGGTAGTCGTGCGACTGGTCCCAGGATGATACTTCTAATCTCGTCTGCAGTTTCGTACGATTCCTCGTGTTCTCGCTTTTTCGTCTGTTACCCCTCTCTGCCATTCTCTTCGGTTGAGATTCATTTACGTCTTCAGCTGTCCTACCTTATCCCCTTAGGCTCAGACGCCCAGTTGCAGAGTGCACACGATCATTTTACTTTTCGGCTTCCAATTTATGCCTGAATCACGTATGTGTGTGTGTGTGTGTGTGTGTGTATGTATGGGTTCACCGAGAAAATCATTTCTTTACGTGAAACCGTGCATCTTTTCTCTACACAGCCTAACCAGGTTGCCATTAGGCAGACGCTAACAAACACGTAAGACTCGTCGCAATGCTCAAGGATTCTCGGTCAATTTTCAGCGTCGCCAGGTTAGCGCCAGCTCTTAGTTTTACATTTGTGTCTCGTTGTCCTTCTCTTGGCCTCTGCTGTCCCGGCTTCCATTTTGTTGCAAGGCAAACTTCAACATGCGTACTGTGTCCTCGTGCATCCTCTACCTGCCTCAGGTTCAAGAGAAGAAAAAAGCCACGTCTAAGCATGAATGGCCGCCGCGGGAGTCAGCAAAGAACCACTGAAAAGCGACAGATCAAGGAGGAGAGAAAAGCAGAATAATACTCTGTGGAACCGAAAGACACAAACCCCATCGCGTGAAATTCGAAATACAAGAGGAGCGGAGACCTCAAGAAGGTAGGCAGGCTGAACAACCGAGAGGCAGACCGTCTTGCCGTCTCCTACAACAACCGTTACTACGAACCACTAGAAAAAGCCGCCGCTATCGCGTTGCGGCCGCGTATGGTAGCGCTCAGTCGGTCCGTTGCTCGCTGGGCAAATTGGAATAAATGAGAGAGTCCTCCCTCTTTTGCACGTTGATTTGGGAACGTAGGGGCCGGTATAGGGGACACTCGAATGCCGCTGTCGAGCTAGCTGGAGTGGCGACTACGGCTGCTTTTGTTGATGCTATCCTATCCCTGACGGCCGGTGAGAGGGTGCGCTGCGCCCTTACTGTAACGTTGCTATTCAGGCCGAGGCTAAGCAACCAGCTCCGGAGAAGTGGGATGAGGAGCACGAGGTTCTTTAAGCAGCAGGGGAGCAAAACCGTCTTCTCCGCAACCCCCCCCCCCCCCGCCGCCCCGTTTCACTCTTCAACCATATACATAGATACCTCTCTCGACAATTCGTCGCTGCGGAACTGAGTCCAGTAGCACTGGCAGCAGAGATGAGCATTAGCGTCTATGGGGCACGAGTTGAGCCGCAGAGGTAAAATAGGAGGACTTAAGAAGGCACGAAAAAGGTAGTCAGTAGGATAGTCGTCGTCTGAGAGTAGGAAGAACGTCGGCCGGCCCGGTCGCTTTCAATCTTGGCTGGGCTGGGAACGGGCGATGTACGGTGTTGGGTCGGGCCGCAACGATGGGGAGTAGTGGTCGGACGCTCTGAGAAGGTAATTTTTCTCCAATGTTCTTCCTTTTTGCCTTCTTTTTCTTTTTGCGACCACCATCATGCATCTCGTTCTTTTTGTTCTGCGCGGCTGTCGTAGTTGGCTTCTAGACACCGAAACAAAAAGCTGCGGCGTTATACGGAATACCCTGGACATTATGAGAAGGCAAGAAGCTGTACGGACCGTCGCAACGGGGATTGTACATTAATGAACGCATTATAATGACCCACAAGCGGACGTATGAATAGAGTATTAACATTCGTAAGGCCATATCCATGTGACCGTCATTGAGATCATTCCTGAGAGCATTTGAATCACGAAAACACGCAACCGTCTTATGACAAGCGTGCTGTAAGCAATATGGACAACTGCGGGTTGAGAGAGGAATGGAAAAAATATTTGGATATCTGAGCAACAAAACTTCTTAAACGTAAACATTGATTTCTAAATGCGATCCGTGAGCGATACATATACAGATGATTTGATTACATTGGTCTTATCGTATTATCGCTCATTCGCTTTCGATATACCGTACACTATTGTATAATCGATAGTAAACAAAACTCTTTTTCCGTCTTTTTAGGCTTGTCAGTTTAATGTAAGCATCCATCTGTCGCGAAGACATCAGTTGCATGTAAGAATTGCTTGCGACGGGCACCACAGGATACATGCACAATGTGTGCATCATGTTTTCATTTTGCTAAAAGCACGCTTTTTCATAGAATTCGGAGCACCGCCGCTATTACTGCTGTGTCAGCCGCTACGCGTCCTGATCCTCGCGTATCTCAACTTTTCGAGTATGTAAAGGCGCATGTGCTTACTTCTTCGTGTTTCACTATGGAGGCTTGGATGCAGTACGCCGCTGGTACCGCGTGAAAATTCAAAAGAGGCTAAGAGCGAGACGACATGAAGGAAAGAGAGAGAGAGTGAGAGGAAAAAGCCTGGATCCGCGCGGGACATGCTCTTGGCTCTTCGTAAGTCAAGTTCTTTTTCCAATGCGGACTTGATGTCCTATTGGCGCTCCTTGTAAAAAGAAGTAAAGAAAGGGGTCGGTCAGCGGGGGAGTGCATTAGTTAATAGAGAGGAAACATCGACGACCGTTGAGATGGCAGCGTTGTCCTGTCTTCGCTGGGCTATCACTGCTACTACGATCCTTTGCACAGTGCGTATACTTCGTTTTGCCCTGGCTGCAGCAAAGGGTCGTCTTCTGTCGTTCAGTTAGCGGATGACGATGAAGTGTATAAAGTGAAGACCATAGGTTTGGTCTCGTCTGGCTATCCAGCCGACCACCGTGTGTCTGCAGCTCTGTAGAGGGCGCGCGCTCACTCACAGCGGCGACGGAGATGTGCTCCTGCTTAGCTTCTACAGACATGCCTGCCCCACTGAAAGGACGTGATGTCCCGAGAACTCGACCTGAAGAGGTCGAAAGACCCACAGGAGAACAAGGCGCTCCACCGCCACGAATCCTGCTGCTGCCGTCGCCGCTACTGCCTAAGGACTATATAAGTTCAAGTCGGTGTGTATCCACCTGCCCGCCAGCGCCTACACTGTGAAATGGGTTTGCCCCTATTGTGAACCCTTCACTAGCCCTCTTCAAATGCGAACATGAGTCTCAGATTCTGTCGGTCGTATACGGGTTGAGAAAGGAAAAAATGAGTGGTCCTATTGCAGCAGCTCCGGTTGCTGGCGGTGGTCGTGAGCGGGAGCTAAAGAGTACGCCAACCGAGAAACGAAAGAAGATGAAGCTTGCCGGCTAGCTAAGCGGCTAATGAACAGCCAGGAAGGGGCGAATACGGAACGCGGAATGTACGCAAGGCGAAAAGGGGCATTCAGTGATCCCGGCACAGAAGTATTCGGCTGAACGTCTGAATGTATTAAAGAAAGAGTGAAAGAAAGCGAGAAAAATAAAAACGAAATAAAGGGAAAAAAGACTTCAGAAGCAGTAGACACGTCCGCCTAGTTGCATAGATAATAGTAGAATAACTTTAGTGCAAAGTAGATAAGTTTGAACGTTTTTTACAACTGTACTGATCTGAATATAACTAATCTGACCCATTCTGACACCTATGAAATCTGATTAACCCATCAGTTTACCTCTACTATTTAGCCTTAATACTTTGTTGTTGATTCATATATGATATGAAGTTCGGAAACAGCATATCATAAAAACTACCACGCAGTCGTAAAAGTGCAGTCCTGCACTATTCTGGACAAAAGTTGTCTATTTGTAACACACATACACACATATATATGTATATAGTTACTGTTCATTTACAGTTGTTTAAAAAAGTTCTAATTAAGTGTCGCATGTGACCTCTAGTGTATGCGCTTCTTTCTTTTAGACTAGCCTTTGACGTGGCCAGTAGAAACGTGGAATGAAGAGCCCGAAGGAAATCGAAAGAGTTCCTTGATACCAATGTACAAGATGTTGTATTTCATATATGTCGTATGTGTAGCTGGTGGGTACACCCATTTGTCCATCAATGCGGGTCGCTATCGATCCACGCACATCTATTAAAGGTTGGTTGGCTAATTCGAGTTACAAACGCTGCCGCGACGTCAGTCGAAGGATGATCTATTTGTAGGGAGAGAAACCGATCTACCTATATTAAGATTACTCGTGTTATAGCTCTAACGTCCATGTTTAGCATAAATGTGCAGCCCGTGTGCCTGTAAACACATACGCCTTCCTTGTTCCCTTTATAGCAAGGCTCTCACGAATACATTGCAACGTGCTAATGACGGAATAATTGTGGCACATCATAACGGAAAGGCGGGTAGACGTTGTAAAGGCATGGTGGAAAATAGGGGTTGCACTCTTGCAAACATTGTTGGTCACTGGCTATATGGGTTGCCTCCCGCGGTAGCTTTGCCCGCACCCCACAAGGACTATGACACTGTACCTCGTCAACAACCGCTAAGCTTCTACCTCAAACCTTCTCACGTATCCGGCATCATCGCCGCTATAGAGTTACTGGTCGGTTTCAGTCGCGGCATCGACGCCGCTCCGAATGCCTGGCCCGCGCGTGTACATTACTCATCCGTGTGTATGAGAGTAACGGGGAAAGTTGTTTCTGCCCCCGCGCAAAAAACGTCAACAATTGCAAAAGTCATATTTTAAAGTACAACTACGAACTGCATCAGCGGCTGTGCCGGTGTCAGCATTAGCAGAAGCATGCTACTACCACGCCTCCTCGTCAGCTTCTCTTTTTGGTTTTCGTCGTCGTCGCATTCTTCGATGTTGTCCAACGCCTCCAAGCAACCCCCAGTAGCTCGTGAACTCTACTGGACCTTCAACTTGTTCCCCCCGCGTCGAGCAATTCTGTGCCCCTCTAGGCCCTCAAACTCACCCGTAGCTAACAACGACGGCACGGGCCACTACGGTTGGCTTTTCCGCCGCTGCGTGGGACAGCGGCAACCGCCGTTCCACAGCAGCCGCCCCCCACCATTCCTTTCAGCTTCTCTGGCCACTATTTCGCGCTAATAGTTAACGGAAGCAGCTTGGAGGGCAACTTCCATTATGGTGATTAATAGTTGGATATGTTTAGTAGTAGCTGCACAGAGGGCGATCAGGGTGACCAGGGCCGCAGCGTGCAACGGCTTACGGGTGGATATTCGCACACAGTGAACAACGCAACGACGAATAGGGGAACGAAAACGATGGGAAGGCAACAGCAGCGTCTGTCGGCATCTACGGGTGCGTAAGAAGAACAAGCGGCTAAGTCAAGAGTAATAAACGTCATAGGACATGCAATGATGTGCGTATCTTTTCTTAATACTGTTACTTTTGTCTGAATGCAATGGGCTGATAGCTGTTATAAAAGCTAATCTTCAAACTGGCAAGTCAGATTATTTCTATAAAATGGGTTCTCGTTCTGCAAACCCCTGAACGTTACGCATTGTATTGGCTGATCTTGTGATCGAACGAGGCGTCACACACGTGAACGTTTGACGTTCTTACGGAGAGGTACGCAGTATGTTTTATTATAGTTGGCGACAAATTTGTAGACTTGAACAAATTTGATAATAATCATTCAACATGGTTTATGTGGCCGCTTTGAATGAATTTATATCAGTGTAGTATATAGTAACGTGGCTTCAAATGGATATGGCCAGCAAGGTATTAAGGAGCTCACTATGGATCTTGATTGATTGATTGTCTGTTTGTATAGACATAGCCTGCCCCATCAGCCACAGGGGGGCTCGCGTTTTTTAATTGGATTGTATTAGTTACATTGGCCACGGCAATAAAAGCAACTGATCCCCGCCTACTCATATTCTCCATAAATATCCCTAAGCAGCATTATAAAGACAGTTAGTTAATTTACAATTCATATGTCGCATATAAGAACTTTGTACCTAGATTGCGTCACAGCTGATTGACTGGTACATTAGGAACCTCAGGTACATTAAATAGCCATAAGGGTTCCGTTATATCAAGGCCAAGTATGTTTAAAGTCAAAAGTTTCCTGCTATAAACTTTTTCTATATATTTTTATATAAAAAGTAGCATCGATTTTCAAATTTACGATTCACCTATGATTCAAACGATCCTTTATAAAAGAGCTACATACCACAAATTATGATTTTGTTATCCTCATCCTGCATATAGCCCAACGGGATCACGCCTGAGTTTGTAGTGTAGACACGGGCATAACATTAAACAACTGCCAAAAGCTGGAGCAAACATTATAAGAGTGCATCTATTCGCCTGCATTTCATCAAATTGGAAAAACTTCTAACTTCTAACTGTGGTTTGTGACATAACTGAACTCCGTTCCCTCAAGTTCGAAAGCCACTTACTCCAATGAAACGTTCATCAGCTTTAACTGGTCTGTAAGAATACTTTTTTCTTTTTTTTACAAACTAACTAATGTAACACCTCAGTAAATTCGGGCACATGGTTTTCGTTATTTCGACATATTTGCGAGCCATTGAATAAATTAATTTCCAGTACAGAAATCCCGGAGCAACATGCTTTACCCTTCACAAGGCTTCGATTCATTTTTGTACTCAGCCCTTTCGCACAAAGTCCCAAGTATTCGATGCGAATGAACGAAGACTTCCTGTAGGAACAACGAGAACGCCATGGTTTAACGCACGTATCAGTGCAGAGTATGTGTGTGTGTGTGTATATATGGATACTGTTATAGTTGGTGGTACATCACATCGTTAGTCATACGTGCATAGGTGCATGCATCAACATATATTACCTGCTCATTGTCTCATACAACATTTAGTTTGCTCATCGCTTTTGCGATATCACTGAGTTGTCTATGGCCGCTTGTCCTTTACACAAAATTGATTTCCCAATTTCGCTGGTCGCCGTTTGCGGTCGCGCAGCTACGGGGCAGCCTCAAAAGTGTTGATGCAACCGCGTACTGGCGGTGATGATGGTGTTAACGCCGTATCTTAGGCTGCGAGCTCTCGGTCGCCGAGCGTAGTCCCGCCGTTGGAGTCCGACTTGCTTCTCTCTGGTTGTTTTTCTTCAGGAGCGGGGGCTCTGGCCACGGAGTTTTGCCGCAACCACCTCCGGCACTTTGGTCGCTCGCCTCCGCCACCATCACAAATAAAAACATTCTCAATGGCCCGTGACCTCGCCATTTCTCTTTCGCTATCCGTGTTCGCGTAGCGGCACTGCGTTTCGCTTTTCGTCCTCCATTGCATCCTCCATTGGCCACTGCCGATTGCTTTCCCTCTCGCCCTCATTCTCTGTCTCTCCGTATACATACATGTAGAAATATACAGAGACACACGCTCACCTCGAATTCAACGCGAACACACACCGTCTCACCCTTTACCTCTTCACTGCGGAACCGTGTGACCGTCGGCCGAAGTGCACCGCAGACCCAGGCCTTTCTCCATTCGTTCGACCGCTCTCCACTTCCCAGGCGCGGAGCAATCGTGAAAATGGCCAGAGAGAAAGTTAGAGCAATGGAGCTAGTTGTTGTATTTGTACATATATATATATATGTCTGCGTACATGTGTGTGTAGCAAGGCGGGCGGGCGGGCGGCCAGCCAGCCATTTGGTGTGGCGTTTGAGCAACGGTTCCGGGAAACGGTTCGCCCGCGTTGAGAACGATCGGCCGTTTGGTCGTCTTTCAGTGCCCAGCCTGCGGCCTACCGGCTGCGGTGGTCGCGGGGTCGAAGGTCCAATCCTTTCATTTTTTATCATTCCGTCATTGGTGCTACTATAGCAGGGGGACCAGCGGGCGTACTGCCTAAATGTGCTCCTGCAAACCCAAGCAGTATAAATTCAGTAGGTAGAATGCGATCGACCCTGGTCACTTTCGTAGCCAAGTCCACACTGCTCCTGTCGCTATAACTTTTGAATGGATGCTCCGGAGATCGCTCTCGGTTCACCCACGACTTATCTTTTGTGTCGGGCATAGAAGATAGGTACTGATTGTTTTAAGGTAAACAAATTACTGAAGACAGGCGAGAAAGTAATGGGGGAGGATACAATGCTAGGTTATACTATCAGCTAACAATCAAATAATATCTTCATTGAGTTTCTAATGAAACTTGTAAAGAGAACAACTATATATAAACAAGAAGTTGATCTAAATAGTCTCCTTGTGTACCATAGTTGAGCATTTTTGTAAGCAAGTTGATGAAAAATAAAGTAGATAGTTGCGTCGACAGGTTAATGAAATCAAACGCTTTTTTGTTTAATTAAAAATATAACGCGGTGAATATATCTTCCTTGTGTTACTCTATAGCAGTGGCTCGAAGCATTCTCTTGCCTCACCAGAGCACATATCGCCATTTCTGCCATTTCATTTTTCTGCCAATAACTGTTCAATGGCAAATTCGTTAATGTCTAGGGATGCTGCCGTCCCTAAAACACTTGAAATGTACAATAGAAACGCTGTTTGGCAGATGAATGTACAGCTTTAGATGGCTACAGTCGTTCTAATCAGATCTGCAGCAGTTCATTACAATTATAGTGCCTTCGTCTCTGACGTCTTCAAGGTCAGGCTGACTGACCGTGTGTTCCGTTACTTCTCTTTCTATAACTTAGACATTCAAACAACCAATTTCCTGCTCTGACAACCCTTCTTCCTCCATCTGCGATCCCTTTGCAGGAGCTGTGTAGAGCTTGGCAGAAGCTTTCAAGTAGATCAACAGTACACCGTGTGCATGTGTGTGTGTGCACTGTCCGTATTTGCACGTTGGGAACACAACAGACGAACAATCTGCAAAAATTTTCGCTTGCCAGTTCTCGTTTCTTCCTTCGGCTTTGAACTTTAGCTATTATGCATATCTGCGAGGTCATTTTTATTCCGGCTGTTTCTTCTTCCTTATTATTGCTAGGATCAACGCATCGCATAGACTTAACGATTGCGAAGTTTAGTCCGAAGCAAGGACTTACTGGTGTTAGTTCGAACCCTTGTTGTCGTCATCTGAAAGGCTTGAGTCAGTCGGAATCCGGATGTTCCCGGTTTACTATGTCGGTCTCGGTTGCCTGATTGTCTGTCCACCACGTTGGCCTTTGGCCGATCTGTCTATTAGTGCTGTCCAGAAAGAAAGAGCTTACTCTTTTCGTATGATCGAATCGTTCGAAACTATTCTCGAGACGTCCCCCATTTCCTCCCCACTTTGTCGAGGACAAAGAGCATCAACGCTGCTAAAGAAGCAAAGATAGGATAGTGCAGGTAGTTGCTATTTCGTCAGTCTCGATTGGCCTTTTGGGTTACCCCATTCTCATAGAAAATGACGCTAAAGCCAGACTTAACAGAGGATCCGCGCGGGTTTTACGGTGTGCAGTAGCAGCACATATCCTGGAGTTTCAACGCAACGGATTTTGCAACTACTACTGCGCTCAGTGCAGAAATACAGACACACAGACATACACACCCAGCTACAAGCGCACGCATGCTTCCTACCCGGAGGGTCGATCTGTGGTAGCCCTTTGCAAGGCCATCACCCACAATGGGGGGCCCTCGTCCTTCTTCCTTTCTCGGCTAACCCCTAACCTCCTCATCATTTTCGGCTCTTCTAGTCTACTATTATAGCACGAAATGTCGTGCTACTATCCTAGCTTGCCGGGCCTGATGAAACCCATTGGCTTTCGTTGTCGCCATTTGTTGGTAGTGGCCAGATCTCGAGCGTAGCAGCCATTCTATTTAGTCCACCAGTTTGGCATCTACAAAACAGCCTCTCCCGCAACACATATCGCTTCGAACTAATTCTCAATACGGCAGCCTTCTAGTCCAATCATGTTCCACGACAGCCAGCTCCACCGGTGATGTGGCGCGTCCATCTGGCGACCTCGCCAGCGTTCCTTCGCATACCATTGAACAGAATATCATCATCATCACGACCAGCAGCAACAACACGAATAGCAATAAGACTCTGCCTGTTAGGGGGGTGCGCGCGCGTGCATCACATTCACTCTGTCTTGACGGCGCTGCTCTGCCCTGTCACATGCTGTTGCTAGCCTTTCGATCGATCGTCTTCGCTTCTTTTAATTTTTCACGTGCGTTATTTATGTGCATTTGATATTCTCATCACATCAAGCCAGTACTAGCGTTCCTGATTATCGTCCTACGAGGCCTTACTTGGACGGCCGCAGCACGTTGAGAAAGAACACTGACGATTCTAAAACTGGCTGACTTTAGAAACTTCACTGTGCCCTCGGGTCCAAAGTCGCGTTCGAGTCGTAGCAGTGACGCGACTTTCCGAAAGCCCTCAGCGTTTCCTCGAACTTGTTAACGCCGAGCACAAATGGGGTGTAAACTTTACCAAGGGTTCTTAACCCTTTATGTTGGCCGGGCCTTTGCTCAGTGCGAAGCTGAAATAGGAAATGGCAATCCCCTCATATGAAACACGCGGCATTGGTCGCCCTTAGTTCAAATGTTCAAGGCCTGCGGACAGCGATTTTCGTTTTTGGTCGTCGTCAATCAACCTGGTAACCGTAAAGGCTGAAATAATGAAATAACTGTATTTTGGTTACTCACTTATATAATGGCCGTATCAGTTTCAAGACGTAGTTTTCACACTAACATGTCATACATCGTAGACCTTTCTGTTTCAGTTAACTCCCGTTACAATTAGCTTAATTAAATTATCTATTTGTGCTACAAAAATAATATATCATTATTGATTTATTCAGTCTACCCACTAAGGGTTTGACTTTTGCTAGCATTGTTATGGCGGACTTTAAACGTCTATCTTTAGCATGTGGTTTTTGAGACCTATCTGTCAAAAGGATTAGAGTAATGTAACAGCCCGTGTACAGGTTGTTCATGGTAGCTAATATACAACGACATTTTAGCCGCGCAAATACCAATTCCCCAGTCGAATAATCCATGCAGGCCACTGGGCAGCCATTAAACGAAGCAAGTTTTGTGATGACCTGTTTCGCCGACTAACGGTACCCTGGCGTATGGCATATAGAACCCAACTCTGCTGTGACTGACACTGGGTCACTTGTGTTATTGGGTCTACGTGGGCACTTCTATGTGTATGTGGAAGAGTAGCAGAATACAGGATGTTTGCGCATATCGTTTAGATTTCAAGAACAGGGCTATCGAAGTTGGCTTTCTGTGGACACACATAACGGTGGCTGGTCTCCACCTTTGCTCTCCCGACCTAGTTTATAGCCATCGAGCCTCACTATCTCCCAAGGTTACGCCTCTTCACATACCGGTGAGCTGACTGGCGTCGTTCACATCTTCAACAACACAGAATAGCAACATGTACGAAGAATTGTACAGAGTTCTATGAACGCAATGAATTGAACCGACCGGATAGCGAATAGCCTGATAGGCCCATGAGGTCGGTCCAGAATCTGAAGAAGAAAAAGAAGCTTGTGCTGGAGGCCAGCTCTGCAACGGTACTAGCAGCGGGGAAGGACCTCGGCAAGCACAGCTTTGATGAGAAGATTTTACTGAGTTCCATAAGGTGGAAAAGAAACAAGTCGATTACTCGCATGGACAATGCGAGAAATGGCTCACGAGTTAGTTTTCGGCTGACATCTACTTGATGAGTCTGCTCGATTTTCTCGCTTTGTATATATATATATATATATATATATATACGTATACCAGTGCTGCTGGATAATGTCCGCCGGCTAGCATTGCAGACCCACCAATAAGTCCAGAAAAAATAATTTACTAATATAGCTAGCATATTTATTAGCGCTAGTGATGTCGGTTCGCTTTTGATTTTTGCTTTTTTTTGGGGGGGAATTCGTCTTCGATATTTATTAGGTGTGTATGTAAATAACTCATGGGGGTTAGGATAAATTAGATTTTGGCACTTTTTTTGCATGCTATCTATATCATGACTGAACAATATCCCTTTTAGCATGACAGTGCCGCTTAACATTGGTGTCGGTGCCGCAATAACTTTTAAACAGCATAAACAATACGACAGCCAATAGACACTCCTTAAACTTCCCAGATAGTCATTGTTGTAGTAACGATGCCTTAGCTAAACTAATGGGCGCCATTGAAAGTACTTGATCTATTCTGGTCACTATGATGATCCACATTGTTAGTGCAGAAGAGGTAATAGACGCTACCTACAGGTTCCGTGTTGTGAACTAATTCTTTGTGGGAACTTTTCCCACCATTTGTTCTCCTCGTCAGATTGTATTCATTTTCTTATATCATAGTCTAAGTAGAAGAAGAGTCGTTTTTGGCACGTTTTGAAGACATCCGTTAACAATATTATGATGATGGGAAGCAGCATTATCGAAGAGGCCATGTCGCCACATCGTAAAAATTTGTACCAGGATCCTATGCAAACGTAAACAGATGCACAAGTCAAATAAAAACATGTCAAGTTGGCCCACCAGAACAAGTTTAGGTTTTTTATTGCTTCATCGAGTGTATCGGCTAGATTTTTGTTGTCGGCATTCAATAGTACATGTATAAAGATTGTTTGCTATACAGTAAAATTTGATCTTCTGGTAATTTTCGACATTTTTTTTATTGCTAGTGTTTTTACCGTATCACCTATCTTGTCGTTCCAGCGTTTTGTCGTCTGCTTCGACATTCGGGTGCCGATAGCCGCCCCAATCAACTGAGCGATTAGCTTAGCGGTTTGATGGCCAGCTGACATTTCTTACAAGATTTTACTGCAACAATGGTTCAATAGTGATTCTGAAGTTGCTTAATGTTAAACCGGGTTAGCGTGTCCATCCCTGTGCGGCGAGCAGCGGCTGAGACCGGCAACATTATTCGTTAATAATGTTGTTAATGCCGATGTCCTGCGTCCGTTCAGTAGAAGTAAACGTAAAAACACTTTTCCTGTGGGCTTATTTTGGCAATATCTTTAGCCCATTTCCGCAAGTACGTAGAGTTAACAGTGATGATCCTTAATCAGATTAAATCTGCAAGGTCACGTTTATTACAGGGTGCGTTTGTCATTGAATAGTATTACGTGATCAACTTTAACTAATCAACGATCGAAAGTCGAAGGTTTCAGGTTCATTGCAAAAATTGTAATATATCGAAGAGTATTTTGTTTCATCTTCATTTTCTGCGTACGGGGTTTCCCAGTGCATTCAGACCCCGACCTTTAACATTATGTCATACAGCTCGCAAAGCAACGATCTTCAGTCTTTTTTTTACTTGACTCAGTCCGAGTAAGCATAATGTACAACAAAATGTGGGTGGAAAGTTGAGGCTTACCAACGCATATATCAAATACCCATTACACCCAATTTATGTTTTCCTTTTTGCTTCGTTCGGTAATCACTGAGATTTCAGTACTGTTTTTTTTTTCTTAACATCATGGTAGTATGCGCACTTCATGTAGCTTTTCAGCGGAAGTTTGTTTGAAACTTTTGGTTGTACGCTCAATCTATCCTAATAGATTCAACTAGGACATAATTTTGATATTTCGTGCTGGCCGCTGCATTGAAACCCCGTTAGGTAAACACAGAGCTAATGTAGACCTGGTGTACATTACCGAAACGTTTCTGGTAGTGCATCGCATCCTGTACGTCTGCAGAAGTTTCGGCCATCTGCTCTCTGATGAAACCTTCTTGACTCATCATACATCAATGAGCACTCACAACCCAATTTATGTATTTAAAAACAGAAGATGAAGAAGCGACTGTACTTCACTCTGAACTGTAGATAACTCTCGTACCCATCTACTGTGCGAGTTAGCACAGTTAAGTCCCAGGCATCGAATACTACGCTCGCTCCCTATTCCCCCCGCCCGACTCTATAAGACTTTACCTACATAGTACGCAATTACTAGTGAACTCGCAACTTGTTTCATTCACGAGGTCGTCCTGTACCGCTCGCGTTGAAATATAGGCCAGACTATACAACACCAATGAATCGCCTAGCATTGGCGATGTTGCTCTCAGTGCGTAGACGAGAGAGCGAGAACATCGTGATCTGCCCTTCCATCCGAAGTGTATCACAACTTCCTTCGACTGTACCTTCCTAGACAACAATAACCAGAGCCGCCAAAAGTGGCGGGACGTGGAAGTAGGGGGGCCTCAATAAGGAAAAAGAACGAACTCTCTACAAAGAAACAATCCCGGTTGACTTGCTGCGCTAACATAGTGAGTCTCGCAGCTAGAATCGTACCTTCATAAAGACACGTACACAGACTTTTTCGACACACGGATCCTGTATTTAGTTAACCAGCTAGACCTCTTCGGTGGCATGGAGCTGTGGTGGTGTTAAAGTGAGCGTCGGTATGCAGTGCAGCAGCGCGGACAGTCGTTGGGTAGCAAAGAGGATATCATCAGCCGACATAGTCGAATTGTTCTCCGTTGTTTCGTTCATTGAGATCGGCAGTGATCGTTCGTGGGGCACGATCTTCTGCTTTCTAAAGACACGGAAGCGGCCAGTACGAAAGCGACTTCCGCTCAAACTGTCCTATTCCTTGATTATTCTTTCGAGTTCGAACCGTAGGCATAGTACCTTGACATGGTTTGGAAGAACGTAATGGCAGCGCCGTGAGATATTCTGCCCAGATCGAAGCAGATTAAGAAGTGACGAACCAGCGAAGTGCTCTGCTTGAACAGTGTCCGAGACAACCCAGCTACGCAAGCTGAATAGGCTATTAAAAAGCCATTATAGTAATACTTGTGTTAGTATTAAATTTTGCAGTGCCCTGCTTGGTAACATCTTGTCTTTTAAATTCGGCTACCTGTGCAGTTCTGGTAGCTATAGGTAGACATTGTTGAATCGTGGATTGTAGAATATCGAAGTAGTGAGTGCCGCTACATATTGGTGAAGACCGAGGGCTATTGAAATCAATCGAGTACGAACTACTTAATTGGGCCATTTTGGGTGACGTTTGATCGGCTAAGGAACGACAGGTGTGTATCTTTCTCTATCTGATAGAAAGTCAATTGACCATAGCGACTTCTGATGTACATTAGGAAATTAGGGAAGCCGATCAGTGAGGCTATCAGGGAAAATCGGCCAGTGGGGTGTGGCAAAGGAGATTGGTAGCTGGGTCATTAAGATCGGCGTGTTCCGCCTTCGCGGCTAATCGGCCACGTACAACGATGTCCCATCGAAGAAAGAAAAAGTGAAACCTTCTATGGGGCTTTTTATCTCGGTGGTGATCATTTAGGGGCGACAACGTTTCAAGAATATAACTTCATGTAAAACACACGTTACATTCCTGTATTAAAGTATTTCGTCGCACTGAACAGAGACATTGCCATTAAAGACTTTGGTAGACCCAGACTGTACATATTCAGTTTTTTTAATAGAACTTTCATTGACATAAATATACATTTTGTACTAGATATGATAACTCGTCATAGCTTTGCTTTTTGTATGGTACGTCCATCGAAGCGGAAACGCCAAAGGGGGTGAGTAAACAAACTGTTTAGATTTGACTTTTTATATATACTAATATTTAAGAAAAAAATTTCAACATACGGGTAAACTGAAAGCTTTATATGCGGGTCATAGTTGTCTCGGTATTCACACTTGGCCGCATTTATTTATCCAAAATTGTCAATCAGTTGCTGTTTGTACATATAAGCGACTGTGTGCTAAATACGCATGCAACGTAAGACGAGCAGTAAGACAAGAGAGCATACGGCAAAATCGACGAAGATGGGACCAGGGCAAAGTTCTGAATTAGCTTATTCCTTGCCTACATCGTTACGGCCGTGGTGACTTGCACATGCACGCATTGAGAGAACCGAACACACACACACCCCTATGAACAGTCACAGATGTAAAAAAAGAAAGAGAGATACAAGAGTCCGCAGCACTACAGCGAACTAGCCGCGGTCTTACAGTTAAGCGAAACACTCGCAACAACCCTGAGGCTTTCGCTGGCGTTCGCCGCCCTCCCCACGCCCCATGTTATTCTCTTAGTCCCCCCGTTTGCCAACATCTGCTTGGCCCACTAGGGACAGCCCGTGCGAAACGGTCGGACAGGCAGACCTCGTTTTGTACGTCTACTACTTCGACTACCAGTCGACGTTTGCGGGGGCTGGTCCTTTGGCTGCGGCCGGCAGTGGTGGTCCTTTGGTGGTGTCCCCAGGGCCGGGGAACCCCCTAGGCAACAGCCACAAAAAAGGCATCGTCGTTGTCGTCAGCGATGGCGGTAGTGGGCAGACGAGAAACAACGGTCCAGCTTAAAGCTTTCGGATGGCTACAGGGAATCGAGGAAGGAAGGAGGAATGGATAGACAGACCGGCAGTGTGCCGCAGCCAGCTCGCGGCCAGGGACGGAAGCATCCTTACCCGCTACCGTGATGTAGTTTCTGCGTCGGAGCATGCATAGAGCTTAGTCGCATATACAGACAGGGTCATAGACAGGAGCAGAAACAAAACTCATTGGACGCTCCCACTACCGCTGCTTAGCGGGCCGTCAGCGGTAACAGCAAGGGGCCCCACAGTAGGGGCTGAATGGGACAGCGGTGCTTAGAAGGATGTAGCGGGCGACCGGGTGCGCCCTCCACTCGTTCATCCGTCGGCCGAAGTCCTCTATTATTCGATTAGACCAACGACAACATGCTTCCCTTAGCATAGCAGCGTTCGACCCCCTTCCGCTTTGCTCGTGCACGAAACTAACAGACTGTAGGATCTACACTGTAGTAGAGGGGACAGCAGTCGAAGCTACAGTTAGGGGACCTCAGGCTTCTAGTTGGCTCGTAGATTGGTTAGAGATGGAACAGAAGGCGAAGGGGCAAATGCCGGGCAGGAGCTAGTGGAAGGAGGTACAAGACAAAAACAGTGAGCACGTCACCCCAATGTCATCTTATGCCAATGCCACTGTCCCCCTCTGTGTGTCTGCCCCGGACCGACCAACCAACTCTGGCCAACGGCTTTTCTTTGGTTTTTCTCGATCTCCGTGCTGCTTCTACATTGGACCTGACGTCAACTCACGGGCATCGAGGGGGCCATTCGCTAGTCACAGGGACGACGTCCACAGGCCTATCAGCTTTCTGCATATAACACCACCATTCGCCAGCTGCCACGACCACTACTTGTACGGTTTAACAACAACAGCAATGGCGACAACAACAAGCGCCGCCATAACTACGACAACAACGACAACAAGAGCATAAGTTTGTATAGTTAAACAGCAGCAGTAGTTTGCTCGATTGGAAGCGTTCTGTATACATCTCTTTTGCTTGTTCGTACTACCTGCTTGGTTAATTCAAACAGGCGAAAGGAGGAGATGGTGGAGTTGCTGCCTGGGCGGACAGCCGGAGGCGTTGAGAACACGGGGGCACTCTAGGGGGCTATGGACTTGGTGATGCCAGAAAGGGGGGAACATATCCCTCAATTTTCGCACTCTTCTCAGTCCGTAAACGGGGTGTGGGGCTTGGGAATTCGAGGGTAAGTTGTCTTTCGCCGTTGGCTGAGAATAGAAGAGTCTCACACGGGAATGAGAAAGTACCGGTGGCGGAGCTGCTGCTAGCTCGAAGAATAGGAAGTATGAAATATGAGTTATGCGTTGCTCGGCTACATGAAATGCAAAGATGCACGCTACGCCAACGTTAGCACGACATTAACACGGCAACGGAACAACACAGCGTGCAACGTATATCGGTATATGTGAGCTCCTATGTCCGCGCAACAGACATTTCACAGGCTGTAGCCTTTTCTCAACCCGATGCTCCCCTGGTTGCCAGTTCTGACAGAATCACGTAAACAAAATCCTTTGTAGCAATACCAAATCTACTGCGAGACACACTCTGCGCCCAAGGAGGTGCACGATCACAAGCGTCGCAACGTGATCAGGAATTTGGTATCTACATTGAGCTCTCTTTCGACGCAGTGGTCGACAAAAGTACCTCACCAGTGTGGATGCATGCCATAATGATAGCAGAAACAGCAGGCAAAATTTTAATTTCTACCAAAGGGGGGGGGGGGGGGTATGTATTGAGGACGAAGGCTAGCATGTAGAACAAGCTAACGAAAAGAACATAATGATGAAATAGGCCTAGGAATGTTTCAGTCAACGTTGGAATGCCCATTTGAGTCATGGAAGAGAGCGAAGTCGAATTAAATGCGCGAAACGAATGGCCGTCCGGGAAAATGTAATATTATGTTACCAATGCAAAGCATTGTTCATCAGTAGTCATTTGTCCCTGCCTGTGCACGTCCATTTATTATTTTGCTCCCGTACTTTCTTATTGATTAAATGTATATATATATATATATATATATATATTAGTGGAGCCTACATAAGGTTTATGACCTGCATCTTCAGAAGACATTATCTAAATTCATAACTTGGGTGGTGATTATGAGTGTATAATACGTTTCACCAAGGCCCTTAGTGATAATAGATTCAGTAAGACTTATATATACATATATATATATATATATATACAATTTTTTATATTCAATAAGGCTTTTGCTGGTAAGCACAACGAGACTACGTGAGTGCATCTAACGGATCTATATAGCTCTATCCATGGTTTAACTCGTCGATAAAGCTGGAACTCTCGGCCCTACTCGGCTCGGTTTCCCTTTGCTAAACTTCTCGGAAGGCCCAGAACGGACATTGGAGGGTTTGTCTTAATGGACTCGTTCCGTAGACGTCGGGGACGCTGTGACGCAGCATTAGCGACACAAACAGGGACCAGGTCATGCGTCCAGTCAGTCAGAAAGAGTCAGTGCGATGCAGCTCTCCCTTGTCCAGGGTTACCAATCGCGAATTCGGCCATCTCCGCTTGTGACCCTGTGCAGTCTTGTCCCTGTGCCAGGCTGGTTCGCGACTAAGTCAGCAAGCTACCATAAGCACAACGAAAAGTTTTAGCTCTATAGAGATCAAGAAACAGCCACTTCTTCAGTAGATAAGATGGCCTGCTTCGCACCCGTCAGAAATATAGGACACTGAGATAGGCTTCGGCTCGCAGGCTAAACAGGTCGGCCATAATACAGCCGGGTGTGCGCACACGACTGTAATTTCTGTCTATCTTTCTCTGTCGACAAGCCGTCTTGTATTGGTGGCTAAATATGGAAGATCGAATAAGCGGTCTCAGAAAGCGGACCTTTCCGAGAGGCCCTGTGCGGACCTCCTGTGGCCCACTGAGATAGTCCCCTACATTGGAGGAGCATCATACAAAAATAAAGATGCTTGCCTTGAAACGAGGAAAAGGGAAAACTAGCGGCTACCAGTGTGGCACGCTACCAACTAGGCTTCACGATAGCTTGTGTATGGGAAGGTAGATGCGACCGCTCGCGCCTTGGCGGCGGCAGCGGCTTACCCAATCAACCTGTGCGAATTGAATCTGACTTTTCCACTATTTTCATCATTTTCAATAGTAATATATTACATAAGTTGTTAACTTTAAACATATGCAAAGTGGTGAAAGCAAAGATGACCTATTTCACCTATGTATCCTTATCTGTTATTGTCGAAGAAAAATGGACAATCACAGAAGGTTACACAGACATCAGCTTCTTATTCTGTCGGATGCTATGGTTTACAACCACTATGAATCTACCGAGACGCGCTAACAGTATCTCGTCGCTCAAACAAAAACAAATAGCTCGTAGTAAATTTGTCAGTGTAAGACTCAACTTTTTGGCGTCTGCGACAGTGTTTCAATGTAAAAGATTATAAATTGATGACTTTCTGTTAAGAAATGTCAGTTAATACTTGTGAGATGAAACTACAAACGAGAAGTCTGTCACTGGGGCTAACGGGCTCTGATCTGAATATGAGCAATTGAAAGTAGATTACCCTGAACCCCACTTCGTCAATATAATAGTCATATTAAAACGACTTACTACGAATATTATTTAGTCGATTAGCTTAAAATGCTATATATATATATATATAGCATATATATATATATATAGCATATATATATAGCATATATATATATAGCATATATAGTTGTTGTGTCTCATAAGCCATATGACATATTGAATGTTAATGGAACTGACCCAGCATTCACAAGGATCTTTGATGTTTATACTAAAACAAATGCAAACATCCTTTATAGATGGAGAAGTGGTAACTAATCCTTAAAAATGAGGTTTGTGGACGATGGCAAGAGTTGCACAAACTTTTTTGACCACGCCTTGGCGCCCCTCGGGGTCCCACGGGAGAGGAAAAGCTTCAGCAGCTGGGGAACGTCCGAAACACGCGATGACCCAAACAGCAGCATCAGCCGCTATCTCGGCCTGAAGCTGTTCGACTTACTCTATTCGCCTTCTCAGCAAATTGTCGAAATCACTTCAGAGAGAAAGACCCACCCGGAGACAGAAAGATCACAACGGGAGGCTGTTCCTGATGGCATGTGCAGATTTCACTGGCGCTGATTTACTCCAGGAGTACACACTCGCCCTGAACCCGTTGCGCTATGGGCTGCAAGAGTTACCGTTTTCTGCGGTTAACTTTGTTTATTAGTTCTTAGCTGAATTTGTTCCCGCTGCTATTCACGCTGCTGGTTCTGAGTGTGGTGCTATCGGTAGCGGAGGAACGAAACCAAGAGCGAGTTCGGAACCTCAGAATAGGGAAGCGGTCGAGAAGGTGACGGGCTAAGGTGAATTGTTAACGCGACCGCCAAGGATTGCTTTCGTGCTAAGAACATTTTCCTTAGCGAGATTTGGTTCTGAGGTGAGGGTTTGACAAACAGATCGGACGAAATGGCAGCCGCTATATAGCCGCAGATTGTGCTATATGATAACGCGAGCTAAACTACGAATGCGACCATTACAACGCGCAGGTCTCTGTCATCTCGACAATTTAACGAAAACTTCGAGTATCCAATGCTATGCCGCTTCCGGCGATATAATCTATGCGAGTGCACAACAAGCAAAAAATCATTTAGTTATACAGTGACAAGATAAACGTAATCCTCGCTTCAGGTTGCTTTATAATAAAAAGGATATGTGGATGGCAAAGGTTTTAATGCTTTTTTTCTAGGTGAGGAGGCGGATGTAGGCCTGGCCAGTGCTTACTGCCATTACAATGGGTATGTGTTGCGTGCCCGCAAGGATCAGCCGCCACACAAACGTGGCTGAGATGGCGCGGCATAAGCAGCTTCAGCGGGCGAGAAGAACAGGCAGGAGAATGAACGTCTCACGCCTCACAATAGCCTCAGGCCTCGGATCGCCCTCTCGTTGAAGGTTCGTCGGCGGATAAGTTGTCGTCATCGGCCAAAGAGTTCTCTAGGCGTCTCTGCAGCCTCGTTTCTGCTAGCGTCTTTGAATGCGTTACTGTCTGCGTGTCTGTCTGTGTATATCTAGGCGTCTGTGGGTTTGCGCGTGTATATATGCATGCGATAGGACGAGGGCAAGTGACTAAAGCTATTGCTTCACTGCTAATGTTTGCTGCTGCTCCCTGTCGACGAATCGCCCTCCAAAGAAGAAGAAGAAGAAGAATTCCCCTTCAACCACGCTACCTTCAGCGTGCTGATGAGCTCGTGCGGAAATTTACTCGTTGTCAGTGTGATGCTGATAGTGGTGTCGTGGTTCCTCCACGCTGCAGGTTTCGTGAACCTAGTATAGCAAACCTGCAGGAAGCAGAAATACTGAGAGTGAGGTGGCAGGCGAGAGTTACGCATGCTATAAACGAAGGACTGCTGGCATGGAGTAAGGTACTGTCTAAGGTACCTCCCTGATGTTTCTTAGGCAAGTTTCGAGAAGATGAGCTAATAGAGACCCTGATAGAGCTGAAAAAACCGGAGAGAAGCCCTTCTCGTAGAGGTAGTAATGCTATGGCGCCTTGCACATCGTCTTCGAATCGCACGAAAACGAACGAGAGATTTAGAATTGATGCTGGCCAATACTGGTTCTGCAAGAGCCATTGAGGCCTGGGATTGAAGCCAATTGACTAGCGCTATCTGATTCTTCCTTACATTCGTTTTTCATGATCTTAGCAGCTTCTGTTTAGCCGTTAAGTGGTTCGTTGTTGTCCTTTGTGTCTAAGGACCGACCTGCGACCTTCCACTTCCGCCAAGATAACATAACAGGAAACGCAGGAACCGAAAAGTGTACTTTATAGATTAGTTTCAATTGTTCAATAAGACTGTATCAGTAAAGTACTTATCGAACCTACTCAGAGGTGTCGCCAGACAATTTCTTTATGCACAAATACCTAACTAGAGAACAACATATTTTAACAAGCGCTTTTGAGAATTCCGTCTGATTGTGTTTCACACAATAATTAAGGTATCGTCAACGCTTAACGGACGGACCTCTATAACTTCTGCATATACCTTTTAATTGGCTCACAACCAGAGACTCTGTCCTAAAATTTTCATATCAGCCTATCTCAGAGTTGAACGAAAAATCCTATACAGTCATCTATTAGAGTTGACCTTTGGCGGCAACTCCTTGAAAATGAAGACATTATTGATACGAAGTCTGGCCTCAGTGGTCTCAAAGTTCACCTCGATGGTCTTTGAAGTCCTTACGCTAGCCACTCATGGCTCGCGTTCGAGAGATGACAGCCTGCCTTTCACCAAGCCTTTCATAGAAAAGGGCTGCCCGTGTGGCCAATGTGGACAGAAGGGAGACTAGCTGCAGACCACAGGCCTGCTTAAAAGCGTCTGAGTGGAACTTCGCCGACGTCGCAGTTCACTAGCCAGCACGCTCCGTGCGCGTCTAAGCTCCTCACATCACTTCGGGCAGTTCTCCCAGCGGTCGTTGAAAGGGACCGCAAAGTCAGCAAAGTCTAAGTCAATGCCATCGCCGGCAACGATTGCACATCGCTGGTAGTGGCAGTCGCAGCAAATTTGCAAATTTCAACGCGTTACTTCTCCTGCTGGACACAGTTGACCGGGTATTCGACATTAGTTGTTGGAAGGAGGAGACGTTTACTTCAATGGATACTTGCCAATGCAGCGAGTGTTTGGCATCGAACGGCGGCGACGACGACGCCAGCTGTTATCGTATCAGGCTTAGAAAGATGTAAAGGAGAAGGATCGGGGCTGAAAAAGGCAAACTTGTGATGAAAAGCAGGCGACCGACGCTGGACGCATACTCCCGGCATTGGCCAGGCGAATTGCACGGCTTAACGATCTGAAGTCAATATGTGATGACGGCAGTTGTGAAACTGGTCTATTACTTGCCGCTATCTCTGCCATTACTTTCTGGCGGTCACTGTTGTGCGTACGAGTATGCTTCAATACACGTTTCGGGCGAGAAGGGCGAAGGCCGCTTCGAATGGAGGCGGAAGGCGGTTATCTGCAGTTGGCAGTATCGTATCGACTTTACAAGGAAAAACAAAAGGCAAAGTAGAAGACCCCCGCCTTGAGCCATATTAGACGCACAGCGTCAGTGCTGAGAGCCAGTTAAATGGTTGCCGTTGCTTCGAAGGAAGGGCTTACTACGGACATCGCCTCATTAATATATAACGCAATGTGATGGACCTAACAAATTCTCTATGTACGTATTTTTAAAATTCTCAAATCGGCTCCTTCATGTTGATATTAGTGTAAGCTTGGAGGAACATTGGAAGAGAAAGTTCGGCCGAAACGAGTGAGGGACAAGACAAGACTGACTCGTCTTGCAAATATGAAATGATGTTTGGCCTTCTAAGAGCCTCTAGGTTTCGGTTTAGTCGGTTTCGGCTGAGTAAAGGTGAATAAAGTTGTTAAAGAACCGAAACAGCAGCAGGAGCGGCAAAGTAAACTTTTTTATATTGCCGCTACCATCGTTCTCGTTCCGTCTTCGCGTCGTGGTTCGCTCCTCAGCGTTCGTTTACCGGCTCTAGTAAAGGAGTGGAAGAAGAAAGGGGTACACTGTCTGCCCCGCTACCACCGTTCGTTGCTTATGTGCCATGAAAGATGTAATAAAATCCTTACAATGACACCCCTGGGAGACGGGGTTCGCACCTTCAACAGTGGTGGCAGCGACCCTGGCTGCAGGGAGGGCCGCGGGAGTCCAAGCTACCGTGAACGTACCGGGCCGAAGCAGGGCTTTAGAGGTCGTCCACTCTCGCGCCCGCTTTACCATCATCGCGGCCATAGCATATTCAGAAGCTGCAACACAATCTTTACCTGCTTTTGCTTTTTTGCCATTCCTCACATCATGCAGCGGACGTGGGTGGCATCAGCATGGGTACTACAATGATTGCACTGGACTGGTCGTTTGGACGCGAGAAGTCGCAGCGGTACTAGAAGCGGTAGAAGAAGCAACAACTATTATTGCATCTAGAAAAGGCGCAGTTCTGCATGATTGTTGTGTTGTGCATCGTGGACGCTATACAAATTTACAATGCGTGTTATGGTCCCTTCGCCATGTCGGGCTTCGGTGAAAGAAAGACGGACTGTAGTGTTGACGGCCCAACACAATACTGTGCGGATCCGTGCATTCGCGAAGGACTCTGCATCACTGATAGATGGAAGGCTGAACTCACTTTAATCTATGAAGTCTCGAGCGAGAGACACGACTCCATTTGGATACATATTAAATTCATTTATGCAGTAATTAAGATGAAGGCGTTATTTAAACGAAGGCGAGTATAAATACGAATCCGATGTGAACTAAACATCTATCATAGGAAAATGTTAAGTCATGTTTAGTGGTAACTTGATTCAAGTATGAATCCTGTGGTACGAGAATTTGCCAAATTTATCAACGACAAACTCTTCCACTGCTTCTAACTTCTAAACGCTGCATTACGCCTATATTTTACTATTATACTACTAGAGAACTGACTATTTCTGCTCTTCGATCAAAGTTGCTTCTGCAAAAACTTTGTTCTAATACTACCCAGTTGACTTATCAGCACGCCACGCACAGTAGATAGCCGCACTTCACAAACCCCTTCTATAGACTTGTTAAGCATTAGGATGACTTTTGTTTTTTATTCAGTCGCGCATTAGAGCTCCAACATTGTCGTAGGTGAATTATTTCGAAACTGTTTGTCCAAAGCCGGAAAGGAACAGATCTGGTTTGACCTTTGTACACAGCCATTGCGATCAGATTTACATCCTGTTGTAAACTAGATTTATGCAAAGCGACAAAGATCTTGAACTATTAAGGGGAAGCCAGCAAAAACATATCTGCTTCTAAATTGCTACAGTGGATACCTACTGCCGCTGTCGCGAAGCCGACCGCGATGATGCGATTCCTGCAATGGATGGTCATCAAGGTCACCAGTTATTGGAGAACTTGGACTAAATTTGGCTAAACTAGACAGCGCTCGACGATGTACGCCCTGGCTATTTCTAAAGGACTGGTGCGTACAGGTAACGAGGCCGGGTGACTATTGGAGCGAAGGAGGAACAAAGGCCTGTCTGGAGAAATGGTTTCGAAACCGGGGAGAGGTCTTCTTTGCGTATATCGATTAATAAGTAGCTACAATAGAGTACGACAGTAGGCTAGGTACTCCTGTTCGTTGATCGGGTTCGGTAGAATGGGGAGGAAAGAGTACACATGCAGGGCTGCGAGATAAAGAGAAAGAGAGCAAAAGGGACTTGAAAAAAAGAGTTCGAGAGGGAAGTGCATGGGTTGTGTATGTGTACGCTGTTAGCTCGATAGGGTAAGCACAACACGCAGGCAGGCTGACTAGCTGGCAGCGGACGACGTGGCCCCCTTGTATAATACTTTCGCTGGTTGTAGCTGAACGAAGGGATTCAGCTAGATACAATACATAGTACTCCTATATCCAAGACGATAAAGAAAATGAAGAGAAAGAACACGAGCGAAACAACAGCGGGCTGAGAGGGCGGCAGCTGGCTGACAGACAGCCTCACACCGGCGTAGACTATGAGGTCTTCAAGGCCTCGTCGAAGCTCACTCGTCGAGAACTACTATGGCGCAAATATACGCACCCTATACACTGTAGATTTGTACTTATAGCATAGACTATGTTGTCCCAATTCGCCTGTTACGATCTTGACGATAAGTGAAGCAGTGCTGGCTTCTGGCGTACTCCTGCTACGCAATACCTAGTACACAACACTCCGCTGACGGCCCCGACGGTTAAATCGTGTCGACTTAAAACTGCCGAACTCAGCGGAATCGAGGAGTTGGAAATACTGGCCAACTGAACTGGTGTGTTGCATTGCTATCACTGTGTGCTACGAGAAAATAGCAGTCGTTCAGGACTCGAAAGAGGTGATCCACACCGAGGCACAGCACATGTGGTTCTTTGGGCTTAGAGACTGCTCACGATAGGAATGGGATAGGCAAAACTCGTAGACTAGAGAAACCCCGCCGGCTCTCGTGCACCCACACTTCTAGTGCGGACAGTGCTAGAAAAATAGTTCCGATTTAAAGAGCAACAGCGGAAGCTACTGGGAGTTGTAGTAGTGGCGACACTGCCTAGTTCACGACTGACGCATTAGCGGATAGAAGGGGAGAAAAAACGGGGACAACTTGGCTTGGTGGAGACCGCAAGCAGCCGATGCACTATCATACTCCATGGCTGTAGCACGGTAGCTTATACGGGTGAAAGCTCCGGGATTTGATGCTGACCACGACTGAGTTCCTTCTGGTCGCCGCATTTGACTGTTTTCGCCGCCTTTTGTCTCTCCCCGCCGCTTTCGCTTTAACTTGATTTTTGCCTTTGTCTACTTTGTATTCAAATGTGCAACTTGTGATTGAACCCCGAAGCTAGCCGATTAACTTGATAAATTCACAAAAAAATTGCTCGATCTAATAGCAAACTGACCTGCTTGATTTTATATAGCAGATACAAGGCTGCCGAAATAGTGGAAAAATCGCAGTAGTCTCTGGGAAAGGCTAGACGAGACAACTGCAACTACTACGACCGGTGTAGCAGCGGCTGTATGGTAGGACTGAAATAAGGAAATAAAAGGGCTATTTGTGTGAGTGCTCCTATTCGATTTGCTAATCAGGCCAAAAATCGGATAGGGCTTGCCAGACACTGCGGCAGTGAGTGGGTGATTTTAACAACAGCAAAAAGGCGCTACGCATGATATGCAAAATGGAAAGTAGTATAGAACGAGGTGGCTTCGTGTAATGACAAGGTCGATTAAGTCGTGAAAAAGCCAAAATCTACATAGGAAAAAAGTAAGTTAGAAAAGTTTAGTTCGTAAAAGCAGACGTCCGCTAATGTCGTACCACAATTGTGGTGATACTTTAGCGTTTTCTAAAATGCTTTTCACACATTGCCTGCCAAACGTCTTTCAGAACATATCAAAGTTTCAAGGACACTGTTTCATACCTTCACTGTTGCAATTTTTTAGGCATTCCTAGTAAACCTTACCTCCTCTTTTAGCTTTAGCTAAGCTCATATCGAACGACTACGAGAATCCAACGCACATACAAGCGTCGTAGATAAATCGGTTGTATTTCGCAAACCGCAACGCCAACGTCCGTTAGTTCTGAATATGCCAATACCATCTAAAGGAGAAGATAGAATACGCTTACGACTGTGTCAGACAGAATAAATATCGGTAAACGTGATCCGTCCGAAGTCCATATGAACTTTTTGCTCGAACTCTGCTTATCACACTCAGTCCATCTTCCAACTGCAATTGGCAGGAATGGGGCTTGGCAAAGTGAGTTTCGGACGAGGCAGGTCAATGTGTTTTGCCGTAGGCGATGCGAACACTTTTTTTTAACCCTGGCA
Organism: Varroa jacobsoni; assembly: GCF_002532875.2. Taxonomy (NCBI): domain Eukaryota; kingdom Metazoa; phylum Arthropoda; class Arachnida; order Mesostigmata; family Varroidae; genus Varroa; species Varroa jacobsoni. Next base: position 127,319 of record NW_019214217.1, read on the forward strand.
TGGTGGGTGCGGGATCAGTTTCGTAGCTGGAAGTGAGTAACGGCAAAAGGGGATTGATGGGAGCGCAGATTCCGCGGGCTCGCCCGTGAGTCTGTTATGAGGGACAGCTTCGCTTTGACATTTCGCGTGGATGCACACCACAGAGAGGAGTCGCCAGTCGTCAGGCTGCTAGTGGAGATCTCCTCCTGCCAAATAAAGCACGTATTAATAGTGAACAAACTCTTTTTTAGCATCTCGTCGCGCAGACGAAAAGGATCCATCCGGTCGACATCCCGGCGGCTACTGTTGAATTTAGCGGAGGCGGACGCCCCACAAGTGAGAGGAGCGTACCCCCGGAGATGAGACCAGAAACTCTCTGCTGCTCCTGCTGCTTCCTCTCTTACTAGTTGTGCTGGCCGCGTTGTTTCGCTGCCCTTCGTTGCGTTGCATCACTCTTTTTCCCATCTCAGACGCCACCCACAACTCGGTTTTCGTTCTTCAGTTTGAGCTGCAGTACGAACCGTAGCGGGTGCTAGCTCCCCCGTCGCCGTGCATACCTTCAGTAAGTATATGTATGCTGAGTAATTAGCGAGGCTGCAGACTGCGAAGGGCAGAGCAAAGAAACAAGGCCCATGGCCTGCGTTGGCGTCGTGGCCTCGCCCGCGTGCAGTTCTCTGCTCCTTTCAACCGAAACAGTAACTACACAAGCTAGAGCGGTGCATACACTGTCCCCGGAGAAATTTTACACTGTCCGGTCGACAAAGCGGTGTGAAGACGCGGGGCGTGAAAGCATGACCATCATTAGGAACCGCTTGACGGCTACTGATGCCAAAGAACAGGCTAACTACCTTAGGTCGTGAGTTCGAAAATCGCAGTAGGTAAGATCGGCTGGACTATGTAATGGCAGACCACTACATAGTTCATAGTGCTTTTAAGTCTGCCGTGAAACTTCACAGACGGATATATTATTTGAGAATATTTGTTTGGCTATGTTAGAAAAAGAGTGTTCCATAAAATAAAGAGGTAACTTAGAAAATAAAGCATTTTCCTAGTAGGATCCTGAGCGTCAATATTCGTGTTATTCCTAGAAGTTGAAATTTACAAAAAAAAAGGGATTTCGACAGCTACTTTAAGCTTACTTGATGTAACTGTATAAGAAACGCTGCTGGGTGCAGAAGAGTAAGCGTAGAATTTTTTTCCTTCATAGTTATTTCCAGTTGGACTATGACAGTAACAATTCGGGACATTTTAACTTATCACGCATGATATTTTAAGTTCAAAATTATGTGGCTTTTTATTATGGACTAAGCTATCGGTGCGAAAAACTGCTATTTCGCTTAGCGCGATCGATGGGGCTATCGAAATGCTGGAACAAACTATAAAATTGTAAAAGGTAATAACGTAACTTTCTTCGATACAACAGAGAAAATTACTAAATATTTTATCTAGTCTGTATGGCTGCATGACAATAAGAGATCAAACAGGCGACCGTCGACCATAATATGTGCTTAACACTCATAAAAAAAAATAACCGACATATATTTTCGAAAAAATCGGGGTTGTGTTTGCCGATCAAGCTACCTCTCTACCTGGGCCAGATATTCACTAATAATTAACTCAAAGATAATGTTTGGATCAAACACTTCGTTTACTATTATAAAGAAAACTAAAACATACCATAGTTGGACGATCGTAGTGGTCTAGTAATCATCCTGTCATCATCCTTTGTCTGCTGAATGTTCTTCGTGTTTAGATAAGTAATAAGGGACATGCATAAGGCTTTATAGCTCAAAGTTTATTTGGTGGATACGATCGTGATAGCAGTCCCGGCTTTTTTAGTAGTATAAACGCATGTTACTGTTTAGGTCTCCAAGTCAAGCAGTTGTTGTATAGTTTAGTAAATTTAATTAAGACGTTGATTGCTTTTCGAATTTTTCTAGGATACTAAATTCAGCGTTCAAAAGATGTATCGTTGTCCTACAACTAAAGGCTGTTTCAGAATTTCGCTAGCCTAATCGGAACCTTTGTAATACCAAAGTAAAAGGTCCTTGGTCATAATAGGAAACAAGTCTATTCCAAGCGTGATTATTTAATTTTCGTTTTCCCTTATAATTTGTTGTTTGCTGGCTCACATTAGTGGAAGGAGCAAAAACTCTTCGACATAAACATGTCTTTGCAGGTCCACTAGAGGCTGTATTCATTACGTATTTCTCAAAATGTGTGCCGATCTATCTTTTTCACGCATTTTCAAGCTTTAGCTCTAATCTAAGGTATTCGTGATTCACGTATTGATTGATACCGTTTTATTTCATGAGATAATTTGTTACGAAGGGGATATTATGGTTACGCATTGTTGAAGATACGTTGGAAAGATTTACAGCGGTCGTTAAGAGGTACAAGATGTCTAATAGTGATGACACATACGGCAATTTGGACAGTATATACATTGAAATATATATGATTTTTGAAACAAGTGATTCTACTGAGATATGACTATAAGGAGAGATGCAGCCTGCTCATTAGCCATTTGCATTCCAACAGCCGAAAAATGAACCTTTCCAGCTACTAGAAAATTGTTGGCTTTTGTTCTGCTTCGTTGAGTGCTGGAGTCAAGGGGTAGTTTAGTTGCATAATTGATATGTGCACAAAGCTGGATGTTTGCTATTACTTCTTTCTGAAATTAACAAATATTCTAGATACAACTTACTGTAGGACGTAGAACCCTAAATCCCGCTAGTAGTTGAAGAGGATTTACACACAACCTGTGTGTGCCCATCCAACGAATTGCCCATTAGCGTATTTCCTCAGCTCAGACGTTTAAATGTAACTAGACCCAAGTGTATAAGCAAGTATAAAGAAGAAGCGAGGCATATCGACTATGTGCATTTTTCAAATTTGGCTTTTGGCAGTAAACGGCACTTTGGTCGCTTCGTTATGAAACAGCCAGTTACTTCAAGCCGAGTCGACCCACAAAAGGATCGGTGGGATCGGGAAATAGTAATTCGGGTGTAGCTTTTACCTCTGTGTCTCAATTAATCTAGGCCTTCTTTGACCTTCCTAAATTGTTTCTCCATTACCAAAAATAGGCTACTAAGGTGCTAGCTCTCTTAGGCAGCGCTAACACACAGTTCCGCCGCTCTCTACCCTTCTAGCAGCGGGGCCTCGTCGTCACCGGCCTCCTGGATGCTTTCGTGGTTTTCAGCTAGCGCCCCACTTGGCCCTCAGCAGCCACCGACAACACTTACACTTGCTTGCGTTACTTTTCCTATCGTCTGCCGCACTAGCTTAGCCGTGGACTGACTGTAGGTATATGTGTACGGGCATGAAAAGGCTGCAACTTTTTGCACTTTTGCACATAGCAGCAGCCTAGAGGGTGAGCCTGTTTGGGTGACCTGAATATTTCGGGCAAGCGGAAGGGTTCCGCAAGTGACTTGTTAGCAGCAACTTTTTACGTCGTTGGATCTTTTTGGCTTTCGTCTATGTGCCCGTTGCCCTAACAGACTGATCAAGTTATATTTAAAGGTAACTAGCGTGTGTATACGACTTGCTGTAAACACGTATCGATCGAGAACGGCATTGAAATGAATATGCCCATGGTAACTATATCTTCAGTTCTTACCACGAACAGAACGAGACAGGGAGCGTTTGCAAACGTTGGTATAGTTAAATTTGGCAACAAGTATAATTTACCTGCAGGACGCCTAACGCCATTAGTAATCAGGTGCACGCTACTGTGTTCACTATTTGTGCTATAACTGTTTTGTATCGTTTCTTCTTCAGCAGCGCCCTTTATAGGGTCTTACTTATTAAACGAAAATAGCCTTTTGTTGTCATTATCGAATTTTCGTCATAGACCCCACTCTAAGGCACGATAGTGTATTGAGTCGTGATCGCAGTAAACGTCCGGTGCCATCAACGTCTCTAACGTTAAATGCCTCGTTCCTCGAATACGGGTTCTAACGACTTATTTTTCTTGGGCTATGCACAGTCAGCAAAAGTGAAACTAGGCTAGTGGGCCTGCTATTGGCCCGCAACATACACGAATCTCGTAAGCCTCTATGCGTCGACATCTTCGAACTGGTGGCAGCAGGTTTAACAGCAGAAGTTAAACAGCTTCATTACAAAGTATCCTTCTTGGTTCTGCCACAGACTCCGGGCTACCGACCTAAACTGTGTGTTTTAACAAAACTTCGTTATCTCACCTCTTTTTTTCCTATTCTCTTTAGACGCATTTTGCACAACCTGGTAGGAGTGTTCTGCACTGTACATAGATGAAGGTAGAGGCGGTACGATTCTGCTGGCTACTACCAGAACCATCTATTGGCCGTAATGTGGCAGCGAAGGGAACTGCGGGGGTGGGTAGGGGGCGAGGCAAAGAACAGTGGATTGGGGTAGCTCGCTTAGCTCACCAACGGTCGCTGTGTTTAGTCTCTGCGGCGTCGACCAAACGACGAGGAGCCTATAACCGGTGCCGAGTGGCCTGGTCTGACATTGGCCAGGCGCGAGCTTAGTCATTTTTTGAGGAAAAAAGGAGTTCACTAAAGAGAAAAATACGAACGAACCGATTCAAAAAGGGTCGAAGGGGGGAACAACTACTTATAGGGGCAGAAAAAAAGAGACATAGTAGAAATCGTGTGTCAGCCAGCCAGCCTGCTTGGCCGCCCGTGCACCCGAACGTGGTAGTTTTCAAGTCTGCCTGTCCCTGTAGCTCTTGACGGGTCTCTGCTTACGAGTGTGTGCATAGAGCTGGATGCGGTAGAGGTTCGAGCTGAAGCAAAAACTGGGGGGTAAGCGACTACTGGAGGACGGCGAGAGAGAATTTTGAATATGTAATTTTTAGTCGAAAAACTCGTGTTTCGAGGGAAATGCGCGCGCGCCTGCCCGCGAAGGTTTAGCTGCCTCGTCGTTGTTGTTGTTGTTGCCGCCGAGCGGTAGCCGCAGCACGAGCAGGCGCTGGAGAAAAAGGGTTGTATGTCAAAAAGGAGGGCGAAGAATAGGCCGACACTTTTTTCGCGTTCGTCTCTTCGCGTTCGCGAGAAAAAGGAAGAGGTAATATGAAAGCGAGCAGAAGAGATAGTAAGCGCAAGAACTGCTTCTACATTTGCAGACTCCCACACGACCACCTAACCCATCTTTTTCTCTCTTCCCGTCTCCCTCTTCCAGTCATCTCTCCATGACACTTTTGCGTTCTCTCGTTTTATCTCCGTTAGTTTGATTCTTCCTGTTCTCGAACGAGCTCTGCATGTGTGGCCTAGTTCGTTCTTTGGGCTTGCGCGCGACCGCCCTGACCCCCAGGACGCTACCCTCCAATGCCGCCTGCCCCGATGAAGGGTTTAACAATATTTGGTGTCGAATGGGTAACATGGCGGAGCAGCAGCACTCGCAATAGTAGTTGTACTAACGGTGGTACGAACGGGCTCAGACTAGCCTGCTAGCAATGAACGACGCGTAGCCGACAGCGTTGAACAAGCACCGTTCACCTTCCTGGGTTCTCTTCGAATCGGCTTGCACTCTCTTTGTCAGTTGTTGGCGTATTTCGCCGGAGTACGAGGTAGAAAAGTGGCAGTAGCCCTCTTCACCACTGGCAGCCTTCAGCGTTGTGGCATCTACATATAGTATTATAGTGAGTAGTAAGTGCCGGGGCTAAACGGAGGAAAAAACTAGAGAGCTGGCAAGATCAACTAAGCTGGTCCGCTCTAGAGTCTGTACCTTGTGTGTTCTTGTTGCTGCTGCTGCTGCTGCTGCTTATGAAAAAATCGCAAACGCTAGCCCAACCCAGTTCACTGAATTTTTCTTATTTCGCGCTTTAACTTTAGGAATTGCGGCCGTTAGCTGTCGGATTGTTAGCGCTAAAGAAGCGGATGATGTACTTGGAAAAAAAGTCGAGGGTGGGTGACCGGTGTTCCTTGGGGGGATCGAGCGAATAGCGGGAAAGCAGAGAGACGCGAACGGGCAATCATGGAAGAGCTGCAGTGGTGGTCGCAGCCGTCGATGCGCGGAATCTAAAGGGCGAGCGGCCGCACGGGCGTACGATGACGAAACGGCGGCAACGAGAACCAGCGATGACGACCCACGCCAGTAGAAGGAAAATTTGATTTGCCCTCACGCCGCACCTCGTATGTTGTACTAGCGGCGGCGTTTGCTGCGGAGTGGGTCTGACTGCGACATCTTGCCAATCAGTTGCTCGATAAACTAACCAACTGTGATACGATGAACGTGGATTGATCGGCTTTCAGAGATTGACGAGGTTGCGCGTTGCGCTAGCAACAAATCGAGAAGGAGCAGCGTTCATATGTCAGCGCTAGCTGACGCCGTTACTAAAGTCACTGTTTTCGCTGGTGGCTTTGTGATTGTACTTGAATCACAGCACCAAGGCGGATTGGTTCACTTCGTAGCTAAACTACTTTTGAAAATCTATAGAGAAAGAGTATGGTAGAGGTGTAAAATGGGTTTCGATTACTATTTGAGGTCATGTTGACATTGTACGCATGATTACTGCAGCTAGTCCTACGGAGCCAATATAATAAATAATGAAACAGGCTAATTGGGCCGGCACTTCGAGGTGAAAGTGACTAAACACGGAAAGATGACTTTCTATGCATTACTAATATACTTGACACAGGCTAAAAAAAAAAAGGTCGAGCCGAACTAAAGCTATCATAGTACTCTTGCAAGCAGTAGCCGCTCGCTCACACAAGCGAGTCTTCATTGTACAACTACATTCGTTCAAACAGTGATTTTTTTTTAATGTTTTCTTTAGTTTGCTTAACAAATTTATTGAACTTCCTAGCGAAAGATTTCCATTGCCCGCGCGTTGACATACGCATACCGTTATTACGTGCATTATTTTTTCATTTCTAGGACATGATTTACGTCGCGGCAACGCTCTGTACAGCTGTATTTAGAGAATCATACTCTGGCCAATACATGACAAAATGTTACGTCCAAGCTTCTACAAAAACTATCGTCTATGTAACTTTAGCAGCGTTATGCAGTGTTCGATACTATACCTTTTACCAGAACTAATTATCCTCAATACCTAAGACCTTACACCCTCTAACCCAATATAATTCGAATGTTGCATACGTTATCAGTAGAGGGCTTATTAAAGATGTCGTTTGGCAACGTTTACCTTTACGCGGATTAACTTTGGATTAAATTAAATTATCTAATCGGAAAATATCAATCTAATCTTTTTTTCTCACAACTTATCAGCGACTGCGCAATAAAATATGTAAGGCGGCAATATACTAAAGTTTACAAAAAGAAAAATGAAGCGTCGAAACATAATATGACGGAAAAGCAAGTGATTTCGTCCTTTCATAATGGTATCATCGGCAGCGAAAAAGAGATAGAAGTACCGCTTGTGTAGGTACCTTTTTGTTCGCCATCGTTCCAACGATAATGAATTAAATTTTAGCCTAACTTCCTCAAAAACTGGAGTGGTCAGAAAACAGCCAATAGGCCAGTGACTCTTTTCAAAGAACGCGCCAACTCGGTGGAAATCCCGAGTTTATTTGCATAAGGAAAATACCTTGAAGACGTCATACTACCATTCTTAAGTTAAAGGAAATCGCTTACGAGTTTCGAGGTGGTTATCTCCTAGCTAGCAAACTAGCCTACTCCGTAATTTATTCGAGCAGTACAGTGGTCAGTCACTTCGAGGGTTTCGTTTACTTCTTTGACCGGTCTTTCTTTCATTTTCTTCTGAGACACTTTGAAATGGTAGGATTTCGAATCTCACTTAGCACGAATTGGAGCTCAAGAGGTCTGTCTACCCTGCTACAGCCGCGAGCGAGCAGTGATCGAGCATATGATAACAATGGCACCGGCGAAGCCAACGGGTAGTGACGAAGAAAGCTAAATAGTTCGTATTAGCTTCTCTTTCTCGTATAGTTTCTTTTTGCTCATATGTGTTCCTCCGTTTTATCCCGAACTCGCCACATCCGACCACTCAACCAACGAATTCGACGTGTAAACGAGGCGGCCGACGAGAAAGAGGTTAGTCCCGATTTCTGCCGAAACTGAATCACCGATGTTTCGTGGACAAAGGCGGAGAAGAAGAAGAACGAAGGGACAACTCGAGGCGGGCGGTGGAAGAAAAAAGAAGTGGAAGAAGTAGTATGGTTGCTAGACGTGGTGAGGGTGGTGATACTGTCAGGACGATGGGATACAGTGTGGCAGAGACGGACCACGATGGGAATGGCGGGAAAGACCTCCTGGGAACGGCCGACCAGCTAGCTGACAGTGAATGCCCGATGGCCGAAAAAGACGAGTAGACGTGAGAAGGAAGAGGAAGAATTCTCCATTGATTTCCGCGAATGGACAGTGATATGATCTGATTATAGATACCCAGTCGACTTACACGCAGAAGAAGCAGTGGGAGAACCGGATCAGAATACATTTCCGATTCAGCCCAGTAAGAACGCCCATGCACGCCTGAGTGTAGTAGCTACATACATGCAGGCACTGCGGGCTCGAGTGGGCTCCTTCACAAAAGGGTATCCGAATCCTCGTGGCTAAGGAAACGGCTTGGCTGGAAGGCCCAAAACAAATTGATGTTCTTAACCTTTGGATAGGACAAGAGCAATCCGGCCTCATCTGAATTGATTCTAGATGAAAAAGCTTATAGTCAATAAAAGTAGACTAGTACTGCTGTATTTAAAGGTATAACAATAGCTTTAATAGTAATCCTTATTATTATTATGAATGGGAACGATAGCAGTTGACGACATGGCCATGGCTGCAACTCTTGCAAAAAAATGTGGATTACATGTGAGAGTAATCAGGTCTAAGGCAATGAGCAAAATATGCCCAGGAGGACAAATTTAGGTGAAAATGTAATAAGTTGATGAGATCATATTGGCACCAGCAAATCTGTAATGCCAACTTCCGGCTGAGGTTCTAGGACAAACCGTACAATCTGAGCAAGTTAGCATTCATTGAACTTGTTCAAGGGTGTTTAATTTCTATTGCGAACCTGTTAACACTTGTTCCTGGGCTTTTTAATAGTATTAATTTTGTTTCTTAGAACACCCAATTACAAGTAGAAGTACTGACGTCTACGAAGCTGTTCGTACTGATCACGTTGCAACACAACGTTTCGTTAACCTCTACGTCGCTATCCCTAACACTGCACTAAATACACGGCAATTTGCACAGCTCTTTTTTATAGGACAAACAAGTTTGATTTGTGCATACAACAACTGATATACAACTTAAATCGTCCGATGTATTTTGAGCAACTTTTTACATAACGCTTCTCAGCAGGGGGTTTCGGGGTGCACTATCAAAAGTAGATACCTGGGCACATTCAATAATGCCTCTCTAATCTATGAAGAACTGTAACATCACACTACGATGGATCTATACTATATCTTTAGCTTGGCCATGCCTTTTTGGTGCCAGAGGGTCACAATACTGTTTCACGGCACGTTTCTTTTCTGATAATATCAATAGTACATTAAATTGAACAACAGCATCCAAGTGGCTAGTAATCAGTAAAAAAAAGAAGTAGTCGTTATGCAAATCACTATCGGCGGAGAGCGAAACTCCAAGAAGTCCCTCGGGACCTCCTAAGATATAGTTTTTACCCTTTAGTCCTTCGGCACGTATGGGTGCAAGGGACAAAAGTGCTTACGTTGCTTCCGTCGAACACTTTACGAGAAATACCCAGCTCGTGCTCATTCTTTACCCTCAAAAAGCCGCTTCATCGTCTCCCAAGAATCCTCTGTGTCGTCTTCGATGTCCTATGGTTTTTCAGGCCTCGTCGCTGGTCGGTTCAGGCGGCGGCATGGATCCGATGTGTTGCAGCAATGGAACACAAAAGTAACGAAGAAGAAAAAGGCAAGACTGACTGGACAAGCCGCCGAAGGCTGCGTTCCCTCTCAGATTTGCGGCTCTTGATCGCACAGATCGGAGAAAAGAAGAACCAGACGGAAGAACAACGGCTCCAAAACGTGGTGGCCTTAGAAAAAAGAGCGAACGTGAGAGGAGCACAAAGGATATCTGTTGGATTTGTAGGGGGAAACTCCAATAGGGAAGGAAAAAGGTTCGGGTGCCCATGAAATGGCTGCTGCCGGGGGATGCTTGAATTGTTCGGAAGGTGTGGGGCACTCGAGGGGCTGGGGAGAGGGCAGGCAGTGAGCCCTTGGAAGGGAGGTCCATGAAACGGTATAGTGACTGACATGCAGGAAGACAGACAGATTCCCTTCGCGATTTGAATATCCACGTCCGCTTGCCTTGTCGCTTCAACCTCCCGCAGCCTTTCTTTTCTTTATCTCCCTCATCTGCGCGACTTCGCCAAAGTATTAAGGTTCCATACCACAGCTCGGTTGCCAATCACCGTCTGGCAGCGTAGGTCAACCCTACCTAGTTGCCTGACCTTGTTCAGTGCAAGAGCGAGGATGATATGACTGCAAATCCTATTTAAGGATTCAATGGAAACAATTTTCCATTATCAACTTGCTTATTAAATTTAACTCTATGATTGAAGGCCTGCTTTTTTTATAATTTATTTAACAAATCATTGGAACGTGTTCGTTTCATCATCTGTACATAAAGAACGTCAATCGATAGTAACACAAAATGCTGCTGTTATTAGTTATATAACATACTCATAGAATGCTAGTTAAACTGTATTTTTTTTCATGCTATATACAAGAAACAGAGTTAAAGGCACGGCGAATTATAGAATATTCAAAGCCTCCTCCATGCGACCAAGACTGGTCAACACGAGCTTCAGTAATGGCTGTCGTGCGAGCGAAAGAAAACTATGGGGGTATGCTTGTGGTCATACGGGAGGGGTAAAGTGTATTGAGGGGAGGGGGGGGGGGTCGTCTATTGCTGTTCTGATTGACGCGCGAGGAACGACTGGCCACAAAAGCGCACTACCATGGTTCTTCCTCCCTTTCTTTCTGCCTGAACAACGCTTGAAATAGAACAGAAAGGAACGGAGAGAAAATTCGATATTATAGGAATTCCTATTACAACCCAGCAGTCAACAGTAGATGAACAACGCCGCGTCGTGTAACACGCCGGTCGGCGCTGCCAGCGGTAAGGTAACTGCAAACGGCCAAGCGGCCAAACGGGAAGTAGGTCTATCCGAAGTAGGAAAAGATAGGACTCTGTTCCGAACGAAATTAATAGTAAAAAAAAACCTGTTGGAGCCAACGGGGTATATCTTCTGAGCGTAGACACACAGCCGTTCTCAATGAGAGCAATAATGGCTACCAAGAGGAGAACGCGTCAAGCTAGCGGCAGCAGGAGCAACACATACTCACTCAGTCTGAGCAAGTAGTGGAGTAGTATCCATCTCATCTAAAATGTGAATTCAGGCAGCGTCGAGGGTGCTACGCTTCGTTGCCACTGTCCTGACGAGGGCAGCGCTTCGGATCGGAACAGGGAGAATTCGGGCAGATCTATATGGTATATAAGTGCTTAACAGGTTGGCTGGCAGGGGTACTGGGGCAAAGTAAGAAGCTGCACAGTAAGATTCGAGCCATAAACTGTTTATTTAAACTGTAGGCTGTGCTCCGAATATACAAAAATCCAGTCGTAAACGTACTAGGTACAGTATCTACTAACATTTTAGGTTAGGGATAGGAACATGTGGCGATGATGACTGCGTTTGCAAAATTTGTAACTTCAATAATGTATATGTCTCATCGTGACTTATGCGGTACGTTATCAATAGAAAATTGAATTTAATATAAGCACAAGCAAATATTAGAAGAATGTTTCTAGCGATACTCTAAAACTTCGACAATAACGTGTGCTTAAATCTTATTTATTTACATCACAACAATACTAATCTTTTAAGAAGATCAGACCCATTTTTTGATTGAACAAAATACTCGCAGGCCGCAGTGTTTACTGTTAACGGCTAGGTGTAATTTACTTTCGATGAAATCTATGTATTCCTTCCCTTCTTAGGTATATCTTTCTCTATAATCTATTGGACAACTCCACCTTATTTCAACTTCAAAATGCTCTAGTTATTTTGCGTCCAAGCGTATGTCGTTGTTAATCTATAAAAGATAGACAAACATCGACGGGATTGATAATTTGTCTATATTGTTGCATGTAATGTGCAATAGCCAAAAGTGTTTTATCTTAGGAGATCAAGGCCTGAAGTCGCGTACAATTGGCAGTCGCTATTTTCTGTTTTCCGTGAGCTGATGACAAACAAATCGTGATAAGGACGTTACGGAACGATGTAACGTGTAAATATTGGTCGCGACAACAAAGGCCAACTCTGCAGAACACCACACTGACGTACACACACACACACATGAGACATAAAACGTTACAGAGAATGGTCGGCGGTCTGGAATTTTCTCAATTTCGCACCCTCTTCGCGCTTCATACGCCTAAATGCCCTTGTGATTCCCTTCACAACTCACCCTCGCTGGCTGGCATTGCCGTTCGTCCTGAAATTCACGCCCTTTTTTTCTAGTCACTCACTGCCTCAGTCAATATCCCCGTGCTCCTTACCCCTGCTTCGAATGGTAGAATTCGCTAGTTTTCTTTTTCATTTGACTGCTTTCGCCTTCCGTCAGTTTTCCCGGCTTCTTTCGGATCGGGGATTCAGACCGGCTCAAACAACAGTTCTTAGGGCACTGCAGCTGCCCCAAGATCTTTCATCGTTGTCTGTCATCGTCGACGGTTTTGTCGTCATTTCAAAGCGAAAAGCGAACACAGATGACGCACACCAACGAAATGGCCAGACTGGGTCATGCGACCGAGTAGCCTGCTGAGTTCCAATCCACAGTCATAGAAGCTTTGGTAGTAGTAGTTGTAGTCTGTGCAAGTGTGAGCGTTTCGATGTGCGAGTGTGCATGTGTGAATTGTACTATATGTGGGTCTTCTGATCACTGTCTTCGATCTAAGTTGAGCTGATGAGTACGATCTTGTCCACCGTCGGCCTGAAGGTGGGAATGTAGGACCCCGGCTGCTGCCGCAGCTCTCGCTCCTATTTCCCTCGAAAGGATAAGGCGAAAAAGAACCTTATACGTTTTCCTCTTCTTCTTTTTCTTCTTCGGTTCGGCAGGCTCTCTCCTGCCGGCACTCAACGGGTCTTCTTCGCCGCCTTTTTTACGTCTCCGATGCCTATTCGCAGCTATCCGTTCCCCTGACACTCTACCACAGCTAACACCAGTACAGCCACCACCACCGCGTTTAGGGGCCTGTCTCCAAGGCCTCTTTTTAGCCCTGTCTCACCAACCCCATTTCTAGCTAGCCCCTGGCCGCCGGGCTCGAAAATAAGCCATCATCCGGTCTCCGGCCTCCTTACACTAGCTGATCTGATGGCAGCAGAGGCGGGATTCGAGATCCCTTCTCCCAGATCTATCTTTCTCTCGAAGATGTGGGTGGAACTCTTGCCGCTCGCGTTACTTGCATGTAAGACCGTTGGCCGGATAACGACGATCCCCGAGGCATTTTGAGATCATCGGTAGGCAGCGGTGCTTGACAGCGTCGACGCAAACGAGTAAGCGACGGGGTGCCGACCTGGAGAGCGAGGGGGGAGGAGGTGGTACTGTCGAGAACTGCATCGCCGGTAGCTTTCGGTAGCCGACCGAGTGCTTATGAGGCGAATTTATCAAGAAATATTAGCTCGGGTTAGCCAGGTATGCAGATAGGTGGAATCCGTTGGACGGCACGGCGACCAGCATCTACTAACCTATACCAGCAGCAATGGTAGTAATAGTAGTGCAAAAGTTTTGAGTAGGTTTGAGTGGAGCCAGCAGAAGACATCGAGCGTCGTCACGGTGACTGGCTGGTGGTGAGCAGCAAAAGGTGAGGAACACTTCCATCTAAAGAACTCTCAAAAAGCCTCAAGAAGCAGCACGAAGGACTAGAGAGGACAGCCACATGGGGATTATGTACCCTTTTTTTCACTCCCATAATCCCCAAACGTACGAACCAACATTCATTGCGTAGCGATTCCCTGTGACAGTTGGGCAAGGCGTCTGACGAGTGAAGGTAATGATTTAGCGGATAAAGTGCGTGTTATCGCTGCATTGACAAATATAATACAAGCAGACGGCGAAATGAAATGAAACTACGTTTGGATATCATATATAGGTATTTTTTCTTGAAATATTGTATAAGAAGGATTATTCGGTTCCAACACGATGTCGACCAGTCGGTACGCTACAGCGGTAAACGATCACAGTTGATATACTTTTGAGGTTTTTTTTATGTAGGTTATTCAGCATACTATAATTATTATGTAGCCATTTCAAGTACTACATACTATAACTTAACCTTTTATACCGTTTATGTGCCACTATTGTGTTCGATTTTGGCATCAAGTGTGGCGCGGGTAAACTAGGAATTTCTTTTACGCCTCGTTTCTGAAACTGTGTTTATGAAAAAAAAAAAAAACAGATAATCCAACGAGATTTATTAACATGTGCCAGAAATATCATTCTTGACAGTCGTGTTTTTTCAATGTAACCACCATCTACCGCGATCACGGCCTGAATCCAGGATTTGAACCGTTCTTGGTCCGCACACAGCTTTCTAGTAGTAATCGTACGTCAAACGAACTTGGTAGGTGCAAACTACCTCAATTGCTGCTCAAATACACCGAACATGAAAAGTTGCATTAGAATAGATTTTGTGCTGAGAGTCCTCAAATACGAATAGGTCAAAACGATAAAATGTTCAAAAGTCCAGAAAGGCCCAAAAAGGCTAATTGCTGAAGCTTATCTAAACTACGGAATCGTAAAATACGAACTAAAGGCGACGGAGCAATTATATTAAATGGCACCATCTACTGACAGGGCCAGTATTAAGAAAACAAGTGATAACTTTATGGGTACCTTTACATTCGTAGTTTGCGATTTGTACAGAACGCGTCGGTGTGCTATAGTCCTATTTCAGTCACAGGCGACAAGCACAGTCAAATATTAGGCGCTTGTCAAAAAACGCGATATATCAAAAAGGTCTATTACATCTCAACAGGAACCTCCGAGCAAACGAAAGGCGCACCCGAATGCTACCAAACGCCGGGCATTTTAGGCGGACTCAACTTGCACCAGTCGATTGCCGCTTTGGTGAAGTAAGCAATCCTCTCGAAGTGCAGAGAGATAGAGATCTTGTGTATACTAGTTTTTACCATTATGCAGCCGACTGTGGTGATGCTGCTACATGTCCATAGGCTATCATCGAGCAGATGCGGCCAGTCGCGTAGGACAATTCACTAGGCCTTGATCCGTCGTTCCGTCTGGATACCGTGAGCCACGTAAAACCCTGACATCTTGGGGCCTTGTTATTTTTGTGCGTCCATAATTTCTATCGACGTTCTCTAGTGTTTCTATGAGGGGTGACTTGCTGTTCATACCGTCGACGCTGTTGTCGTTATCGTTGTGTTTCTGCTCAAGTGTTCATTGTATTAGCGGCTGTAAATGATGTTGACATGACCGTATTTTTGACAGACCTTTTTTAACCGTTCTACTACCTTATACGCAACTCAGAACCCACGCTGCTGAGATGAATACAACCTTCGTTTCGTGCTTTGTCGTCTTTCAACAAGCCTTGTGTTGTGTCCGCAACGTTGCAGATTGTTTGGAAAATATTCTGTCTCCCTCTAGTGTCGTTAATAACTCGCGGTTATTCACTGTTTTTATCGAGTTCGTTGCGTACCGTTGGTCCCCGGGGGCATCCGCCAGTATTTTTACTTCGCACAGGTACATGAAACGGTTTATGCCAGTGATACTCATAAATTCGAAGAGCATCTAGCACTTTAACGGATCAAGTTAGCTATATTTGTTACCGTAGTTATCCATATAATATGTTATATACATGGTCATTTCGCAGACTCACGCACCTCTAGACAGTATACGTTCTAGAGGTACTCACAGAAACGATAGCTGTAAACTTTCGCTAAATGAAAAAAAAAAACCCTAATACGAGAGAAAAAAAAAACTATTCATATTGAAACTGGCCATCCATCGTCTCTAGACGTAGTTTAGGTAATACATGAAAGTAAGTACTAAAGTAAGCTTATCAAGACCAAATTGTTGAAAGAAACGAAAATATTGTTTGTTCTATTGATTCGAACATATCTGCAAGGCAAATGCGAGGCGAGACAGGCGCGACTTGTTGTTTCGTTGAAGTAAAGGCTGTTCTATAGATATAACACTTCGCGCATCGTCGCCGAAAACTTACTCATTAATGCGTCCAGTTTTACTTGCCGTCGTGAATCACGCAACGAAGGGCGTGTCGTATTTGTTTTGGGTTGGAAGGACAAGCCCGCAAGGCGACCGTCGAACCATTTGCGACTAGGATATACTCCGCGTGGCCCCATTACGCTGTTTTAGCCAGACGGACCGTTACTAACAACAGTTGTCGGCGCGCTAGATCGACCGCGTTCCGCGTATCATGTTTGACCGTGGCAAATACGCCGGACATTCCCTTTACGTTTTAACGGCTTATGGACGCTCCGTCGGCCATCAATAGCTTTCGCATTTTCGCACATACAATCGAAATGTGAACAGAGAGGATTCCCAATAAGTATTGCAACGGCAGTCGCCGCATAGCGACTGAGCGGCCGAAACAATATAATCGGGTTAGGACCTCTTCCAGTTTAATGTGGTAAACAGACTGGAATGGAAGATACTGTCTACCATTATGCGAATATCGCTGCTAAGGCTGGCACAATACTGTGGTCTGAGTCAAAATTCAGGCGAACAAAGCACCAGTAAAGGGTACATCGATCGTTTCCCACGGTGCTAATGGAGGCTTCCGAAGAAGTACAATAGAGAAAATTACAACGGATTGACACTGACTCACACGTAAATACTAACTGGCAGGATTAACTGATTGGGCTGGGTATACAATTGTGAAGCCTTAAGGCCTTCAAAAAGTTCTCATCTTAAAACTAAGTTATTATACTGTTTGCATAGGAGAACTATGTTTGCAGATGGTTACTGTAAATAATATTGATCGATTTTGTTTCAAGTTTCCACTAGTAGAAATCCACTTCGGTATTTTCCAGCCAGAGGCACTGTAATTTTAATATACACACACCTAACTGACACGGGTTAGGTGGCTGTGAACTTTAAGGCTTACCAAAACGGCCACTCAAGGACAATGTTTTAGGATTTTACATTATCCTGTAAATAGGTTTTAGTGTCAGTAGCCACATTTGAACGCTCTCTACGCAGTTCTTTCCCTTCATCGTGTGCCAGATTCACGTTTTCAGCTTAAGTTTAGATTACATTCACATCTATCCTATCCTTGATTACAGTCAAATAGTCAAGCAAATAGTCAAAGGGTTCTCAAATCATATATTGGTCGCAAAAACGACGGGTGGACATCATTACATAGCACTTTGTAAAGACGTTCCTTGTTCCATTGAAATTCAGAACCGTAACTTCGTTTCGTTTTCGTTCGGAGATCTGCTGGGACGGAAGACACGTTTTCAATATCTGCTTTCTCTACTCATCGGCCGACTATACATCCTTCTCGCCAACTAACGAACCGCTTTTAAAACGAATAATCAAATCATACGATTCTAGGGTTTAAACAAAAACAGGGACTGTCTGCCGTGTTGGGTCGGACTGATATAGAAACCCCACGTGACCCATCAGTCAAAGATCATCTAACACATGCATTATGATTGTCATCTGTGTGGGCCGAGCGACCATACATGCGACATAACTAATTTATTTTATGCAGTGCATGTTTTTAACCATTTATCATAAGGTAGCGATAACTTATAGGCGGTAATTAGTTGCATTCATACCAGGTCTGACATTTACATGAGCGCGCTCTTATAAAGCCTTGCACTTGTATCATGCTCGCCAAAAAGAAACTCACGCTGAGCGTTCAATTGCTCAGTTGTCCCATCATTATACTGCCACGACCGATGCGTTGCCGTAACAGTAGAGTCCGCCTAAACTTGGCATGGCGACCACTGATTTCCCCATTGTCCGTCAACGTGAGGGTTGCGCTGTCTACGACTTCGTATTTCGTAAGCGAGCTTTCATTGTGCGGAATAGCGGAGACTCAAATCTGGAAAGCCCGGGCTCGAGGCCCGCGGCTCTAACTCGGACTGAAGTACGAAGCGGACCGGTTACCGGGGTGCAGTGCAAGGAGGCAGGATTTGCATTTGAATGAAACCATCACTGACATCACCGTCGTCTGCAAATACTACGTTTTCTGCTGTTTCTATTGGAGCGGCGCGTTCGAGTTGCAGTTGTAGTAATCGTAGTATATGGCCGGCGAGATTCCTTTACCTTGAGATTCTTTTTTCTACTCCTTTCGCTCGTTTGCTAGCAGACCGAGCGATGGTCCGCTTACTTCGATGCTGAGCGGGGTCTGGTACCTATCAGCGCAAACTTTGAAACGTCTTTATAGTCCGGGAGCTGCGACGCTGCCGCCGCTTGGCCAAATTGCCGCATTTCTTTTACTCTTTCCCTATCGAAAAAGCGCCACGCCGCCTGTCGCTGCCCTCGGCAGCGTGTCCACTCACTTCGGGTGAGCTAGCCAACTAGCGAGAGATCCCCATGAGTTAGATTCGAACTTAGGACCTCCGCACGCCTTTCTCAAGACCACGCGCACCCTGTCGACGAGTACGACCATTACAGCTTAAGGTGACGATAGTGATACTTTTATTTAGTACACGCCGAGAAATTTTTTTCTCTGCGATTTCCTTGTAGTTCATGTTGCAAGGAAGCGAAGCAGAGACATGATGCTTATGGTAAAAAAGAAATCATCATTTATTCTCCCCTTTGCTGGATACTTACACAAGATTGAACGACGAAGGTATTGTATATATTGGCTAATAAACTTTCTTGAAAGTTTTTTACTACGAAATACTTCCATTCGAAGTGACTGTTCATACATGTCAAATGGATGAAGTATATCAACTCTTAGAACCTCTCTCTAGCTATTCTGTGTTTGAGGGCTGAAGCTAAGTGAGCGTGGGAGGAGACCCGTACTGATACCTCTTCAGGCACTAGGAGAGAGGTCTTATATGTATACTCCTGTTTAACGAAATCTTATAATAAAAGATGGTGTGATGAAGATCTACGTGCTTTCACCCTCCAAAAGACAAACATCGAAAACTTTGATTACAGGTTGCATATGCGTACACGGAATCCAAAAAAAGCTAACACAGGGAGTCGGCTATTTAGCAATACGTTAACCTTGCGTATATCCTCACTAGCATACAATAAAGGCATATGTCACTACATCAATGTTGGTTGGTATTAGCGGGGCGACTGGTTCGAATGAGCTCCGAAGGAACTCAAGATATAGGAGTCTATTGCCAATCGCTTTAGCAAAGGGTGCCGGTGAACGGAAGAGCTACTTCAATCTCCTAGCTGTTGCCCCTGCCAACTACCTTCATACGACGAACGACGCATCCCTTTTTCGAAAAGGCACGATATTAGAAAGATATCGTAGTATTCTACGATCCATCCCAGAAAGACGAGGCCGGCAGTGGTAGGTACCTTCAAGTGGGAGTGGTAACAGGGGGCGAGACGGGACGGCAATGAGATGGCAAGGGTACGGGAAGAGAGTGTAAGGGTGAAAATGGTGAAAATAGCACAGGATAGCGTCGTCGTTGCGTAGGTGTAAGGAAAGCTGCGGGGTATGGAGACAAAACGGGAAACTCTGACGAGTCCATATAGTAGGCCAACAGACACCCATAGGAACCGACGAACCGAGCGACAGGCAGACAGCATCCGTGTAGCTCTCTGGCAGCAGGTGGGCTCTGCTTTGGTGAGTATGAATTCCATGGGCTGTGCATGTGTATGGAGTGGTATGTTGTGGGAGTAATGCATGCACGCACCCAGTGCCTGCATAAGAGCGACTCCCTGTCCAACGCCTAAAACACATATGAAGTAGTCTGTTGGCCGACTGGAGGATAAGTATTCCTAAATTTTCACTGGTTTTCGCCAATAGGGCCACCGGCTTGGCTGAGCTATGAGCTATTACTACTGCTGCTGATGTTGGCGCTGTTAAGCATCTGCAGGCTGTGGGGGCAGGGCCGCTGGCCTTTAGGCCAGCCAGCAAGATCTAGGTCTTGACGGCCCTCAACCTGATGGAGGCAGTTCGAGAGAGGAAGGGTCGACTGAGTGCGAGTTGAACATACGATGTGCGCTGGCGACGCGGATTGTCAAAGCACTCTGCTAAGTGGGTTGGAAGCAGGCAAACCAGAGAAAACGAGCAAACGAAAGAAAAAGACGAAGCAAACGAACGAGCTCACGAAAAGAGACTCAAGTGTCAGCGGCGGCCGTTGAACGTCATAGGACAATGACTGTGGCTGTGAAGGGCTGTCGTCATTGTCCTATCATAGTCCTATCAACAGCAGCAGAAGGCGGAGATTCTTGAAACCGGACAATTCGCAAAATTTTATCTCTTTTCGTTCGTGTCACTTTTATTCATTTCTGATATGTGTAGAGTATCGGTGCGGCATATGCAGGCAATGCAAAGGACATAATAAATATTTTATGAGAATTTCTATTTTTTTAATGAAGAATTAAGACAGCAACAGGCGTCAGTCAAGCAAGTATAACTGGGTTACAAATGTTCGCAGTAACTGCGCTGTTTGTTACCCCGTAGCTGCATAAATTGTCGAATGTATCCAAGTTGTTTCCACAGATATATTAAATCGCCGCTGTTCACACTCATTTCTAGATTGGTGTAGGAATAAGATGAAAACTGAAACAGCCAGAGAGAGGCAAACACTTTTAATTAACACGTTTTCCCAAAAATATGATCGTAATTCATTTCCATTTTGCACCAACCTCCTTAATAAACCTCCAGAAAATTCCGAAATTTCATACTCTATGCATATTTAATTATTTTACTTCAAATTAAGATTTATTTAATTGGAAGTAAACAGTTGATTCCAATCTGAATAGATCGATTTCATTCACAGCTGTACGTATCCATTATAGCCTTACAAACTTTTTTTTCGGGCTTCCTCATCTGTCCTTGAACGCCTACAAAAGCCAACTCTACAGCTCCAGATCTCTTTTTTATCCTGTCCTTTGCCTCACTCACCATCTTTATCGCGCTGGTTTCTCCTTATGACTAACAAAGCAGCCAGCTTCTTAACCCGTGTACAGAGAAGTTTACATATTTCTCATTACGCCCGGGCGGTTGTTCCCTCCTGTTGTCGATGTCGTCGCGCACAGGCTCTCGCTCTCTCTCTCTCTCTCTCTCTCAGACACCCACACACGCAGACACATCCACACACTCAAAGTTTCTGCCTCTTGCAGTCGTTACCCTTTCATCCTAAAACTCAGTCCGAATTTTTCCACTCAAATTTGAATCGTGCTTCCATTCCCCGTGCTCAGCTAACTGCCGCTTCTACTACTGCTGCTGCTGCCCGCCCCTGCTGTCTGCCTTTTGCTTTCTCCGTAAGCGTCCGTGTGTCAGTCTAGCGGATTGTCTGCTTATTGCGTTGTCATAATATGTATGCAGGAGAGTAGCAGCAGTGGCTGGGTAAGAAACAGGCAGACGGGAGTGGCAGAACTAGTGGATAGAGCAGCGGCGTGTAGGGCAACGCGAATCGACAGTCTGCTATGGCAGCAGCTACAACAGCTTTCTCCATGGTCGTCTTCGTCTTAGAGCGAGGGGGTAGTGGTTCTCGTAGCACTCCGTTATACTACGTTGTAGTGCCGATCGTAGTGGCAGCAATAGTAGCAGTAGCGTTCCTGTTCTTGGGAGCACACGGAAGAGAGGAAGAGGAGAAGAACTGGCTACGGGTACCAGACGGTGACCAGACCGAGCGACTAGCTCTCTTTTTCCCGTTTCAGATAAGCGGTGGCTACGAAGCCGACTCGCTGCCCGCTGCTGACTCACTCGAACACTGAGCGAGCCGACCGAGAAGAGAGGATCGTCTTTAGGAACGGTAAAGGCGCGCGCACGGGGGAGGCGAAGCCTATGGAGATATTGCCTCCGTAGCTATGGCCGCCACTGCGTTACGATTGTCACAACCCTTTATATCCCCTTGCTTGTTCCATGCATGCCTGCCTCCCCGCGGTGCGCCCTCTTCTTAGACCGCCCCCAGTGCCTTGCTGCAGCCAACACCCCCTCTACACCCCCGCATGGTAGCATAGGCAGACCTTACTAGCTTGCGCTCGGAGCGCAAATCCACGCCCCTGACCCCAACGGGCTTAAAACTGCTGGATAGCTACGACGACCGCGAGGCCCATGATGAGAAGCCAGGGGTCTTGAGAAGACTGACCTCGGTTAGCCTACAACCATCTTTTAGCCTACTTTTTCGCCATTCTCCCTAACATCACCCCGTTTTTTTTTTAGCAAACCTTCTCTCGTCCTGCCTGTCTCTGTCTCGCTTCTCAGTGCGCCAGCAACTGCGGCGGAAGCAGCATCCGCATGAAATACTTATTCTCCGTTTCAAAAGTATCCGCAAGGCGAATCGCCGACCAAACCGACCCAAACCTGCAGCTATCTGCACTTTGCCGTGGTCGTCGTTCGAACAGGGTCGAAAGAAAAACGAGGAGAAGGCAGACGACAGAGATAAAGGCAAGGCGAGGAGACAAGGCAGGACAGAGAGAAAACGAACGACAGCCTCGGAGGGGCAGAGCGACTGGCGCGGGTTAGAACGGAGTAGAATCGGAGAAGGGGCTCGAGGTTGGAATAGGCGAAAGAGAATTTACCGAGGAAAAATCTGTCCTCAATGAAGCGCCCACTTACGAGGAAACGAAAAGAAGAAGGCTGGAGGCAAATCGACCAACCAGCGAACGCATAGCGGGCGAACAAGCTGACGGGGTGGCAGCACAAGCAGGGCTAACGCAGAGCGGGCTAGTGGAGCGGCCATAGCCTAGCGAACGGAACAAGTGAGAGAATTCTTTTTTTTGTACCGGGCACAGGACCACCGCGGACCACTGAAGACGGGCTTACACTGTGACTATACTAGGGCAGCGGGTATTTTAAATGGGATGAGAGACATCAGCAGCAGGGAGACATCATCCAGACGCCCGTGCGTTAGTCAGTCACTGGCCAGCGGCAAAATAAGAATCGTAGCTCTAGTACTAGTGGGAGTAATAGCAGCAGTAACAGCAAAAGGTCTACGGTAGTATTAACAATAGTAGAAACGAAGACATGGAAGGACGAGGAAAATTTTGCAAAGAATTTGCTTGTATACTGCTACGGTGCTATAACAGTGTATATATAGACATATTTATAGGCTAAGGAAACTATAGGACTGTAGCTAGCCTGTTTCGAGACAGCTGTAACCGCATTAGAGACTAACAATGGTTGTACAACTCGAACGTGTATTCGGTATTCGCGCGCAGACGCGCACACACACACACATGCACACATTCATACGTACATGAATATATATGTGTGTTCCAGAGAGCATCGATGGGTTGTCGTCCCTTCGCAAATGGAGCACTAAGCTACCTAAGCCCACTCGCACGGTTTCTGGGACAGAAGGAAAAACTTTGACGCTACGTCACCGACTAACACGAGACGAGTTGACTGGCCGTCGTTGTTATTAGAGATGGTGGAACGACTGTATGTACGTTGAATTTAGAGTCGTAATCAGAATCATAGGAACTAGCTAAATGGGAGAAGGGATAGATTTCTCCGTATCTGAAAGGGACTCTTATTGATTAAGAGGTTTGCGGGACGAAGGAGTTACGGAGAGAAGTTAAGGTAACATTGCTACTATGTTATTAGTAGGGTACCTATAAATACGTGCGCACATCGTAATGGCTAATGTGAAACAAACGAAGGGCAATTGAAATGATCTGCGGATTTCGATTCCGGCGAAATTCATTACCAAAACTAATCGAGGAAACATTTTTGGTATTATACATTATATTAACATTATAGGTATTTTCCTATATCTATATTCAATAGTATTTCGAAGGATGTACATAACAGCCGCTGTCTGGAAATGACGACGATGTGCTGCTGCATCTGCGACTCAGCGAAGTAAGCTACACGTTAGAGAAATAGTCGAGTAAATCTATATCCTACATAAGAACAAGGGGAACGCCTTGGTGTACAGAATATCAGAAACTGTTCGATAAAGAGATAATCTGGGTTACCCTATAAATAGTTTAACTCTAGAGTCATATTTATACTAATGTATGCTTATATTTATGATAAATGTAATTAAAAAGGAAAAGAGTCTAGTTAATTCCTATAATTAATTAGTTCACTGTTAGAAATATGCTAGCAACTCATTTCGTATGGTCCACTCATAGGGTCGTATTTTAGTTCTCTTCAGTTGTCCATTAAGGTCGTACAGCCAGGCACGAGAATGATTTCTTCACCAAATATACCTGATAGCAGTTTAGGCTCTATAGCACAAAGGCACGCATTTTTATAGCCAAAAAATGATCGGGAACCGATTAGGCCTTGATCAGTTATTAAACTCACCTAGATTATATTAACAAGTGTTGCATTCAGTGTCGCGCAGGACCAATCTGAAAAAAAAGGGAACAAGAATTTTTGTTATAAGGAAGTGTCATCGTTGCAAAAGCTCGCATGAAGTCTTCTATTGCACAAGGCCACTATTATAGACAGGTTAACAGTCAACAACCTGAAAATTAGTTGTATGACGCACGCACACTAAACGTACACAGGTGCGACTAGTGTGTATCGGTGTGACAATAATACGACAGAAGGACCAATAGCTAAGGACGTCTGGTCCCTCCGGTCCTGAACAAGCGTGTAAGAGTGGCTGCAGGCCATTCACCCAATAACCAAAATCGTCCGAGATCTTCCAAATCCAGTACCATGTATGGATCGTATGGAGCTAGTCTCTAGCAGAGCCTCTAAAAACATCCGCCAAATTTTTGGCGGCCACACGTATTTGCGTCCGATTATCGATGTGATCATCCCGCCGACGATCATGTGCTATTCCTCGCTACCGTGAATCACTCATTATTGACATTGAAAATTTGGCAATGGGGCACACGACTAGATATCATCAGTATCAGCTGTCTCCTGTTGGATTGGCTATGTGAACTTAGAACTTGTGAGAAGGAACTATTCGCGTCAGATGATCGAGTTAGCAAGGAACATCATATTCACGAACAGGGCATTGGAGCGTGTTCAAAGCAGGGCAATAGATTAGAACTACCTGTACTAATTTAAGGTAAGTTGAACATTTTTGGAGGAAACCGCTTCAGCACCGATAGAAGTGGGAACTCGTGGGAAGTTGGATCATTTAACTGTAATCAGTATCGTTGAAGCCGAGTCAATAGGATTTACCTCCTGAGATCTTCTGAATGAACGCGATCAGCAACAGCGTCAAAATACAATATTTATTTCAATCCTACTGTAGAGTATAATGTGCTAGTTAGCCGGTTTGCCGCTAGCAGTCACTCAAATAATATACTATATACTACCGTTGTTCTGCGTCAACGAAGTGAGTACATCGAGTGCTACTTCAATCAACAATGTAATCCCTTAGCAGGCAGAGGAAAGAAAATTTTACTTTGCGTATTTTTTTCTAGAGCGAACCAAGATAAAGGACGGTCAGCGACAAAATTGCAGCATTCGAAATTATTCCCCCACTCATCTTCATATGACGTATACGTTATGAATGAACCTGATTAATCTGTATTCGTTTTATTTTCTAATGCCACTGGTCTTAGATAGGATATGGGATCCCCGAAGTAGCTTCCTCCCCAGACAACGGGATTGAGCTGTTTGACGACAAAGACGCGTGCATTTGCTGTGACGAAATCTAAAAACGCTATCAACATTTAAGATGGAGAACAACAAGATGGTGAAAGATGGTGGTAAATGATCGCTGCGTTCAATATTAGTTCGTTACCTGTTATACACAAGCAGGGACTTAGGTTTCTAGGTGCTCAAAGCAAGCTCTCGTATTGGTACCATTTCACATAAATATGCTATGGTCTTGACCAAAGGTATTTGCATAACAATACCCGCAAAGGCTTCGTAGATCTAACGGGATACGCTGCAATACGGTTCGGGTATAAAGTGCTTATTATATATATATTATATGAAGTGCATTTTTATGAGCCATTGAATACTCGAGTCTCAGTCATCAATAAATTAAATACAAACCCAAATATAATATAAGTATTGCATTTTTATGGAAACCTGGGTTCTGTTAGTATAGACTGAGACTGACCAATTTCTAGAGATGGTTCGAATTTCGTTGAGAGTGCCCTCCTAGAAACTAGTGCAACAATGAAAACAGATCTAAGTGTACTAAGACACTACCGTTATCCTGTGTGTATACTTACATAAGTAAAACATGGTTAGCGCGTACATACATGGTCTTATAACACTAAAAAGAGGGATCCTTATAAAAGAGACACAATACGCATGGTTAGGAGAGTTTGAAGACACTGGAAGCAATGGAGAACCGATTTTACATTTCAGTAAACCGTGACGTTATCAATACTGACTGTGCTGACTTTTTTTTTGAAAATTAAGCCTTGTATAATAAACGTCGAAGGCCCTATCGACGACTTCTTCTTTATAATATCAGCATATACAAACGACGTAACATCGATAGAAGCTTGAATAAATCAGTATTTATATGCAAACTAAGTTTAAATGGTTTAGGAAAAAAGTGACCCACTAAAAAAGTGCCAATTAGTCTTTGCGTCACTACTTATTGGAACTTATAATAAGGCCCTACAGTAACTAACAAATGATCCTATTGATTCCCAACAAATTTCCCCCGGAGGCGTTAAAATCACGCGTGGAACATCTGCCTTGTGATTTTCAACGTTTCTCTAAAATGTACCTGAAGATAATATAGTTTTATCAGATAATATAGTGATTCCACGTGCTAGCCAACCGGTATTTTTTAAGTTGAAGGCCAAATAATAATAAGAACAGTTCGCTTTAATGGCACTGCCTGTTTTGGGCCTGTAGAGTTGCGCGTTTCCGCGTCAGAGGATTGGTCAGTCGAGTAATCTGGTCCGATACGAATGAGCTTTGAATGGGGCCTATGACAATGATGAAGAGGTGGATACGTGGTAACCAGCATGCTTTAGGTAATTTTTTTTACGTCAGTAGATCGAACGTTATTCGATAGTTACTATAGAAAATTAAGGCGGCTTCATAGTAGATTACCGAAGATTCATTAAACTTCCTCCCGCCGGTGTAGTGCTCGAAATTCGAAGAACTTATCTATACTATAGACCGACATCGGTCAATGTAAACTGAAGCAGTATTTTTCCATATTGCGACTCGGAGTAGGTTAACGAAATTGATTAGAAGTCGTGTCCAAAAATTTTTGTTTGCCTATATCCGACTAGTATCTACTGTGTAGATCTGAGCAGTCGCAAAAGGTACCGTTTAAGTCGCGATGGCGTAAGCGGTAGATAGGATGGCTGATCGTTCCGAACGAATAATCAGAACGGCTGATTGTAATACTTAAATGATATAAATCAAATATTTACAATGAATATCGTAAAGCGTAATCTTATCGTAAAAACTCAGCAAATATATCGTAACACGCCCCGTATCCGTCACGGAACGTTTCTGACGCACATTAAAGACGTATTTAATAGAGATATTTTCCTGTACGATATACTCTTGGCTGCCACTCAAGAAAATGCAATTTAGGAATATGAAGAAAAGCAATTCAATGCTCTGACTACGCAACGTATGTGTCCTAATTATATCCCTGAAATCTGCCTATGTTATGAAACGGCTCTGATTTAAGAAGGCGATCTTATCAGTAGTCAG
The DNA here is from genome assembly GCF_002532875.2 of Varroa jacobsoni. Classification (NCBI taxonomy): domain Eukaryota; kingdom Metazoa; phylum Arthropoda; class Arachnida; order Mesostigmata; family Varroidae; genus Varroa; species Varroa jacobsoni. The sequence goes on from NW_019214217.1 coordinate 154,982, forward strand.
TCGAATGTTTTCCCGGCCAGAACCTTCTACTGCTGTTTCATTGCATCAGAAACACAACAGACAACAGAGCATCAAGGAGCAGGTAATTCTGTAATAGGCACTTTGTTGCAGAGGTGATTCGCGTGCTTACCTCGCTTTGGGAGTCAAGGGGCACAAACATGCCTGCTTTTCAATTATATTACTAAGTTAATACTCATCCAGCAACATCCACCGGTTGATATAGACAGAAACTGACGAAAGTTTAGCTTCAGAATAGGTAACAGACTGTGGCCTGTAGACGTGGTCGCTGTACGTAAAACCTAATTCAATGTTGCAACAGACACGCGAATGCTTATATTGGGAATCAATAGGACAAAAAACAATTCCGCTTCTACAAGAGTCTCCACTCGAGAAACTTTTCAATTGAAATGGCTACCATACATCAAGCTATGTGTGATAACAATGATCCGCCAGCTAGCGTACGGTCACCCGTACACCTATCTTACTTTTATGTTAGTGAATCATCATTTTATTCTAAAAATTTCGCCTGATCAGCTACGACGGACTCGTTAAAACGTCGTGGTTTTGTGATACGTTCTTTCGGATCCATCTTTCCGCACGGAACGCCATCCGAAAGGTATGTCGGATGTAAACAAGAAGGTCCCGTGCACACACATCCAGATCTGAGTGACCTTTGAACGTTGTAGACAATGTCCGTAGTAAAAGAAGGCTCATTTTGATAATAAAAAATAGACTGATTAAGGAAAATGGCTTACAAAATGAAGTACGGTGCGAGATCCAGATGGCTTTGAAAATACCTTTATGGCCATTCGAACATCACTTAGTATCAAAATGTGTTTTCGGCTTCCGTATGGTTGACCCTTATGAGGTTGAATTATTAAGCCTAAGTATGTTGAGTAATTGACATCAGTGTTAACAGACAATATAAAGGCTCGAAAGGGGTCTTTCCTGTACTTGATTCGTCATAAAGACCAACACATAATTGTGTTCTCTGAAGTGAAGCGAGCGTCCAGCCTCCGCTACGCATTGTCAACAGTTCAGGGTTCGCGTAATAGGAAACGGTAGAAATAATCGTTCCTTCTGCAATGGCGAATCAAAGCAGACGCACATTCGGTTAATAGATAAGAGGCGACCGGAAAATGTCCAAGATGTGGCTTGGCAATGTTGGCTATTACGATGACCTACGGTATATGCCTTAGAAGTGTGTGAGAGGCTATCTATATGCTGAGATGGCAGACGTCAGTTTTACACTGAACAAAAGGGAGCTACTGAGAAGCAGACGTGTGCTTGGTTCTGAGTAGCCAGTTGGCTCCTCCGAGGAGACAGCAGGCGAAATGGCCGATCCGATGACCCTTCCTTGCTTGCTTTCAAGACGGTGGCGACGATGACGACAAGCATCGCCATCTCTCCCGATCAGAGATCTCCCGATGCCGCATCATACATATAGAGAAGAGAGATGCTAAGAACGAGCGATATGGGCGTCGCTCTTTGCGACCGACCAGAAGCGCGCCCTTGGTGACGAGCATTAGTGGTAAGCGTCGAGTTTAGTTTAGTAGTAGTGGTAGAAGTAATATGGTAGAGCGTTAGAAGCGAACGCAACAGGCAGGCAGGCAGGCAGACAGTCAGCTGGTTGTTGTTGTTGCTTTCGGGGGCCAGGAGGGGCCTCTGCGCAACTCCACAGGGCCGTGCGCTCTTCATTTCCTTCTATCCGTCAACCTACTCATAGTACTAACCAGTGCACAACGGTGCTTTTAGCAATACACTGGTATTGCTGCTAGTTAAACAAAGCACTCATTCATTGTTGGATCAGTTCGGGTCGACCAACGGCCAGTGACCAGTTTACTGGACTCCGATTCCTTTGAGACGACCATTCTCCACCCCGAGTCTTCCGGCTACCCCGTTTGACTAAATGGGCTTGTCCGAGAACGCGTCTTACCCGCTCAGACAACTGCGTTCGGTCTCACTGACTAGCGACGATGTAGTAAATAAGGGCAGCGTAGAAACGCGTTTACACATCAGCACCATACGCACAGAAAGTCTAACACACTAAAGTGAAAACGAGAGGTACAAATACCTACTGAAAACAAAATTGCCGCGCGAGATGACTTCGACCCACACGAACGTATCTCTTTGATAACATAGATATGTGAAAGTAAAGTAAATTGAGATAAGACCCTTACGAAAATTATGACAAAAGCAAGGGCAGGATGAAGCAATGAGAGAATTGCTGGGTGGTCGATTACATTGACGCGTCTCTATGATGTGTCTTAGCCAGAGGCACATTGCCATGTTAATGTATAGACATGAATATGGCAAGCGAGGAGAACGTTGAAGACCTTCATCTTAAATGTGGCGTGTGTCGTACAATTAGTAGAACACACCCTATACAAAGTCATCATCTGTACAGATGGCCGACCTAGCACGCGAGTTAAGATCATACCTTATGATATCAAATGATATATACAGATCGGTTTGATGTTGAATTTTGTTTTTCTACATCATTTGCCGATTTCGTCCCCTTCCACTGGCAGTAGATGAAAAAATAGAAAATGTAACTTGGGGCACGTTCGACGCGATGCACTTTGTTAAGTGATAGCGTGAAGTGTTCCTTACTTTATTAGTATTATCTTAATTGTTACTCGCTGCATAATTTTGATTGTAATATGTGCAGATATAATTATGACGTAAATACGAGTGTCACCAAAGCCTATTCAATATGGATCTTTTGCATTGACTACGGACTTGGTATCCAAAATAGAATAATCTATACAAACCTCTGGACTCGTCTTCTGCTTGACAACGATGCCATTAACTGTGCAGAGATAAACTGGATACCTACATGTTTTTTGTTATAGTGAGTCTGAAGAGTGGTCAGAAGGAACGCTAGACGTTACATACATCATTGAGACAAACAGATGACGTTAGTACTTGAGGTTCCTAAGTAAGTGATACTAGGGGAGGAAAAAGAACATAGCGTAGTACGAACTGCTACAGCCTGGCGGTCTGGGAGAGTCAGGCGATGAGGAAGAAAGGCCTCGCCAAGCTGGCAAGTGCGTGCGACTAGAAAGTCCGATCTGATGGAGCAGCCGGGGGTGTTTAGTGTGGATGTGGGGAACTAGTTAAAGTTTTGATGGATCACTTGTTCGCTCACTGACTGGCTCCTTCAGTAGCAGCGTTATTGGTGCCGCTACTGCCAGCCCCTGTGAGCGACGGCCACGTTCAGTTACCCTGAGCGCGCGAAAGAACCAACTGAAACAGTCGTGATAGCCAAATCACCAACAACAGCGAGCGGCAATGACGCCGTAGGGTTGGCGTCTCACATAGGAGCAGCACAGCTGTATAAGAGCTGAATGGTTTCGTATAAGAACAATTAGAAAAACTTGGTCAAATAATGATTAGTGTTAATTGACTATATGCCTAGGTGCACACCTAGTACAACCTAAAGCGTGCTTGGCTATTCTATTAGAGCGATCAAAAAAATGATAAACAAATAGATCTTCACGTAGATGTGTTTACCTGCTAGTCACATATCTGGATGCTGATACTGATCGAAGAAAAGATGCAACGAAGGTTCTATGGCCTAGTGGCCCGTTGAGCTAAGAAAGCCATTATATGGCCAGTAAATAGGTCAAATAGGTTAGAATGTAGTAGTTTCAGTTTGTGCATCTACTCCGCGGACACAGAGATGCATCCATCCGAAAAGATAACAAACACCTTATTAACGTAACCGTTCAAAACAATTCCCAAGTTTTTTTTTTGCCTGAATTTTTTTTCTTTGTAATTTTCTAACTTCTGCCCTTTCCAGTTTTCTACTTTATTCTGGGCAGTGTTAGTTGCCGTGGGTTTTGTCAGTGGGGGTCATGAAAGGTCACTTTTTCGTAGGCAGTCTGTGCTATTTTGAATCGCTCGTTTGTCTCACCACGAGCTGATTGTGGCCAACGACAACATAACCATATATATGAGGATGATTTTTTCCGTTGCTTTATTAGATGTTCAATACAATAACCGAGCGACCGATCGACAAGCCAGTATTCACACAGACGTGAAACATCACAAGTCGAATCGACGACATGACTCGTAAACCATTGGCACCGCCGACGCCATCATTAAGGCCAATGCGGGAACCAGCCATAGCACAATCCACTAGCAGCAAAGCTTTAGAAACAAATACATCGTTCGCCGGTGCTGTGGGCTGAAGCATGTGTACATAAACGACCAGTTGGCCGAAAAATTGCCTCTGGTCTATCATCACCCATCGATAGAACAGGACAGAATAGAACTGAGGAAGCTAGCTCACTACTTGTCCCAACAGCCTGTGGCCCGGCGCGGGTTACGGCCACAACGACGGCAGACATCGATCTTGTCACCTGCGGCAGCTGACAGCCGCCGCAGCACCGACGACGACAACATAACCAACCGCACTGGCATAGGCACTCCTACCATCATCACTACTAGTACCAGGACTATTCTTACAGCCATAAGCGGCGGAGGCAATGGCGGCTATACGCACACCTTAACGATGAGGATTACGCTTACTTGTCTGTCCCTCGATCTGTTTGTTTCGCTGTCTGACGTTTACCGAATTCGTTGGCGACGCGGTGAAGAGGGATTCGTTGAGGTTCATCGAAAGCTGCTATTTGTGCTATCGTGTCCTAGCGCCATCATCAATACCGTCGTCGTCATCATCATCAGTGGCATCATTTCAGCATGCTGGTAATCTGTGCGTTCCCAAGCGTTGGCCGGACACTTACGAGACATGTAGTACAGAAAGTGGTTCACGGTCTACTGATGCACACACAAAGACACAATCGTAGATACAGACAGACCACATAGATGAACGGAATCACGGTTTAACCTGAGAATGAAAACGCGACGTGTGTCGTATAATACAATATTCTGTCTCATTTCTACAGGTTCGATGATTCTGTTGACTGGTTGTCTTTAGTTCGATCGACGACGGGACTCGCATAAGAGAAATTCAAGATGGCACAAAGCGGGAGCGGAGTGAGCGTTCGGTAGCCGCTTTCATCAGGCCGATGACGACTGCTCTAGTTCTATTAACGATAGTTGGGTGAATCGGTGCTGGTCGACTAGGTGGTATCGCTTAGGCGGAAAAAAACAAGTTGAGAAATTACCTAGTTAGGCATGTACATCGTAAGTTAACCGCCGCCAGCGGGTACAATTTGCAGTTAGGTTGGGAGGGGTGAGAAAAAAGCGCGTACCCCATATGATTTACTCCGACGAGAACCACCTTGAGTAATCTAATTTGGTGAGATGAATGATATTTACACAAACGATAAGGAGTATACAAGAACACACGTAATGATCAGACAAGATTACCGCGTTATGACAACGAAACATTGCGATGGCCAAGCGCATTTGCCTTTAATAAAGACATTTGTTCTATAGGGTAATTTAAGCCCATCCGGTCCACATAGGATTGTTACTAATCGAACATTGGTTCTTTTAGCTTACGGCTACTGTAGAACGAGTAACCTTAAGACTGCTCCTTAATGGTAGGCCGTACGCAATCACACTGGGGGCACTTAGGGTGCCGTTTACGAAAGAAGCTTCAGTAATTAAAGTACTACCTTTTAAAGATACAAGCTGATTGTTTGAATTCAAATTTTTGCAAAGCACACGCGCAGGTAGATGTCTTAGTATTCGTTTGTGAATCGAACAAGTACAGGTCCATAGACATGCTTTTTCTTTTTAGTTTACAAATGTTTTCCATTATCGCTCGATCAGAATTATAGTACGATCGTGTTTCAGATCGATCCGTTACTTCAGTTTGAAACAGCGTACACTCGCAGAAAAATACATCAAGTTTATGGCAGAATTGCGGAGATTTTATTTTGATTTCCCAGTCAAAGACAGTGTTACTTCATTCGGTAAAATTCTGGCTCAAGATTACCCATTTGAAATATTATGTATTTATCACTTAATAATGGTTACTACATATAGATTCTACCACTACTCGCCAGCATTATTGGTACTGCACGCCTTCTAGCCTCCGATGTCGGAAACCCTTTTGATGATAGGCCCTATCGGATCCTCTCGGTTTAGCGACCGAGAGGTTCCGATTGACGACCCATGCCAATGTTTGGTATTATAACCTAACATCACGCTTGGATTACGGTCACCTTCCACAACTTGATAATACGTAACACTGAACTCATATACGTGCACATAGAAGTACATTAGATAAAGATATAACTGTCCCTGATGGCGCGCAATTTCTACGTCCAGTTACATTCGACAACTACCGTCCCCTCTGCTATCTGCATTAAAACGGGCAAAGACAATCTGATGCTCCCCTTGGCATCCAACTCTCGCTACCCACGCGTGCTTAGGGCAGTTATCAGGCACTCGTACACATAATTACGGAAAGGCTATTTAATAAGTACATTTAAATAAGCTGCACGTTAGTATTATAAACCCTTTCACTACGCTAACTTAGGAGACCTCAACGTAAGAGGCCCATCTTCCCTTCGTTACCTGTCGCGCTTCTATAGAAGTTTATACAATGAAGCTGCAAATGTGTATCTGTTCGGCGAAGATGATTAATTCTGTATATTTAACCAACTGGAAAGGCTACCCTTTACCAGTCAATTGTAATTAATACGTTCATAATTTTTTCCAATGGCATTTAAAATTTGGTCCTTCTCAGGCTTCGCGGACTCGTTCACAGACGTCCTCCAGGCCTGATGTTGCACTTCGTAACCGTGTGAGGCGTTGTCTTCGTATAGAAAAGCGCGCTTGTTCACTATTTCTATCAATAACGCTGATCTTGTTGCTGCTCCTACTGCCGATCCACCACCCCATTGCCGTCGGATGCAAACAGCTGAGCGACCGATAGACCCAGTTAACAACAAGACAGTCAGCCGCTTCTGTGGCCAAAACTAGACTGAGGTATCTAGGCAGAGTAGATTGTCTTTTAGCGTGACCAGAAAGCACGGACAAAACGACATACAGATTGTAGCGTCGTATACTCTGCCCCATCGACATTATAACCATTCAGATTTTTTGGGTCGGGCGCAGTGTAGACAAGATGCGAACAATGTACTTCTATGTGACTCCAGCGACCTCAAACAAATTCGTGTTGGAAGTTGCTATAGAAAGCGATAAACTATATGGCTAAATGATACTCGATTTTGCTGTGTTCCGTGCTTTTGAGTATGTGGCGCGGGAAACTGAAACGTGTTCTAAGTGAAGTTAGCCTATTTGGTGAACGCTAGCGATGGCCGACGTTTCTTCGCACTCGATGGCCGTAAAACGATATGCAAACATGAGAGAAAACGATATAACAACGATAATTCGCCAAAGACCCACATTCGACTTGGACCACCCCTGAGTGTAAGGGCGGGCAAGGGGCACATGCATACTAAAACTTGGCTTGGGTTAGTCGAAATCTATCGTACATAACCGCATGCAAACGCATACTTATAGCCTCGATCAGATCTAGCTCAACGACGACTATTGGGGAGCGCCCACAAGACAGCTGCCTGTTACTAGACAACCTGGTCTTTAAAATCCAACATACAGCTAATGCGTCACATGAACCCATAGTGTAGTTGATAAAACGACTATACAAACAATAAGAAAAATACAAAACGCCGGAAGTATCATAGTTATGTAACAGGACAGCAACTAGGAATCGCCCCTTTAGTGGACCGCCATTATAGGCATGTACGTAACGACTTTTTCTATGTCGTTTCCTGTCGATTGTCTACCACATATTAATATGGTTAGCAGTGATCGTTAGACAATGAACTGAGAGAATTTTAGTAAGCTTTTAGGTAAGCTGTCGAAAAGAAGCCCAAATGTATTTTGGTGCTATGCGAGCTTATCGGAACGGGTATACAGTGAGCAAAAACGCAGTCAAAAAAGTATCTCGAGCATCCTTTTCTCCTTTAAAATTATAGCACGTGACATTTAGTTATGCTATAAAATAGCGGTCGCTTTACCCTGAATTTGTTTGCGACTGCCGCAAACGACGGTTAAGCCAGAACTTGTTAGTGGCTTGACAAAAGTTCAAACAGGATTGCAAGCAATTTTCTTCTCTCGAGAAAAACGGCGAGCTCCCTAAAGGGCTAGGAAAGATTAAGGTCCATGTTGCAGGATCTGGAATTGAGCTTAGCATATTTCGAGGTTCAGAAAGCCTTCAGAAGCGCGGTTCAGAAACAGAACCAATAGGTGGCAAAGATTTGGATCGTTTTTTTAATCGATTCCTAGCACCCTACTGGAAGGTACAGCTCTAACATATCGCAATGAAGAAAAGTAAACTATAGTGAAGATTTGCCAGCTTCAGTTTGTGCTCGGTCTCTTATCTGAGAAGGGAAGAAATTTCCCAAAGAACAGGTTGTTATCGGGTACGAATAACGCTTGTGGGAAATTCGCTTTATTTGGGACAAGTGTTTGTGATTCGATGCGGTCACGCTACCACGTTTATTAACTAGATACTGCGAAGAGGCTTAATCAAAATAGTTGTGATTTGGCATTATGAAGTGCTTGAGCTTCACTGGGTGTGATGTACTGAATATGCAGCCTCATGTTTAAAAGAGACTCATTTGCCTGCCAATCAGTCTGCTTTATTGTTATGATTATTTGAATATATGTTAGTGCGATACGCGAGAAATTACAAACATCGCATACGAGCCCGGAACGCCCGTACTACTACACACAGAGGCCTCCAAAATCAGGGTACGACACAATCGAGAGCTTGTCCTGATAAGACGATCCCATCTAAGATTTGCCAGTGCTTTAGAAAACAATAGCTAGATTCATTTTGCAGGACTAATTTAGTTCTTATGGTAGTCAGAAATCCCAGTGTAGACGATTTTTGCGCCATGCTCTATGCGTAAAACCGATGTACTAATCGAACCTCTCGGTGGGGGGGGGGGGGGAATACGCTACAGAAAATCTACTAGTTAGTAGACTTCGGCTATACCATAACACCTGGTCATCTGTCGGTAAGAGTTGTCAGCTCGCGTTCGGAACAAACGCAATAGCAAACGGTCGACCAATAGTCAACGATGTTCTCTTATATATGACGCCTGTGACATCGTTCACATGGGATAGTCCGTCCGTGAAATAGGGTTGTTACGCACTTATAACGTAGCATTTTTCCACAGAATTGACTGAATCTGACACTCGTTTTGGTTAAAGATCAGCTTTTTTTCGCTGCCAATGTATTTCATCGAACTTCACCGGTTTCGGTCATGCCGTCTGCTGTTGCCCGCAGAGTTGGTTTGTTGATGATGGTCGATCTACGAAGCGTATAAACATTTGTTTAAGCGCATTGTATACGCAGGTAGCCTATTCTATCGAACGTCATAGGTACTAGAGTCCCTAGCACAGTGTAACGGACCAGTCTGATCCGGTCTATGCGTAGATTTATGCAGGTACTAATTTTAAGGTGTAGATTTAAACCTTCAGCAGGAGAATATACATATGTACACACATATATATATATATATATATATATATCGTAGAGGCCGAGCGGAAATACATGAGGCTAACAATACATCATCTATTTAAACATGATCCACGTGCACGTTGATGACTCAAAGCTGACCTGCATGTCGTTTTTTTGCGTTCAACCAAACCTATTAAGGTTCTATTAAGATTTAACAACCGGACCTTTCTGTATATTCTTAGTTTTTGGGTCGAATGGGAGCGATTACGATTTCTAGTAATAGTCATATGTTGCTTGCTATACTTGGGTATCGCTGAATCTCTAAATGGCTTATTTGAGCAATTTCTTGCTGTACGATGGTTTCTAATATCTAGCTCGTACTCCCTTACCTCGCTTGGTTGCATTATCCAGTCGTTGATTCCTGGAAGCCTACATCATGTGGAATATTGACTTTAATGTTTTTTCCGATTCTAACGGCTGAATTTGACCCGGCGTGAATTTTACGCGACCGAAGGCGTTGATGTACCGCTCATACAAATATATTCAGTTCAAGAAGATGCCCGTTTTGGTTTGCCACACCTAATCGTCAGTCGGCTTGGGTGGTCAAGCATTAATCGTCACTATTAAGGCTCTGGCCACTCATTATGAATCCCCTGCTGTAGCGGCTCACATCAGTCCGCAGCTCCTCGTCATCCGCTTGCTCATGCAGCAATAGCAGTTTCGCAATATCAAAAGAGGAAGAAATAGAAGCTGCGGTTAGATCCAGTGCTGACACACGCTGGCTGGCTGGCTGTCTTCGCCCCCCTGATCAGCGCCCCGCGCACCTCTTCGCCTGATCGGCTGGTCCCATCTTCGTCGGAAGCGGGTTACAGCCAAATTTTGAAGACGCCAACGAGCGTCTGATGTCAGCCACATACCAACACCACACCTAATACTATTACATGAAAGAGAGCGGATCCCAATACACAACATGCACACATACATACACGTTCAGATGCACGCCGCTGTTGCTGCCGCAGCCGCCGCCGCCGCCGCCGCTTCTCCGACCATAGCTCTGACTGTAAGCTAACGCTCGTGGACGTAATGACCCTCGGACCCTCGAAGCAAGGCTAAACCCTGCTCATCCTGTAAAATTACCATCTTTTTCGCCCTTCGCTATCCTATTTGACGTTAATCATCGTAAGATAGTCTGTACTAGCCGCGGGGACATCAGCCAGAGACGGTTTACCTGCGGCCTGGCTGTTACGAAAATGATATTGTGATTATTAGTGCATACATATATTAGCACAATGATCTGGAGTCACAGAGACAGACAGTGGTGTCGCCAGTCGTTTCGCCGGCCCGGTAATACGGACTGTGAAGTTTCCTGCCGGCAAATGGAGAGCAGGAAAAGAAGTGAACCACAACACCAAATAGACAGATGAAGACAGGAGCAAGCCATCGACAAAAATGACACCATCAATGAGATAATCACTATAGTCAATCAGTAGCAAACGCCGTGTTGGCTGTGGCACAAGTAGCGACGGCTTAGGCAAAGCGAGCGGCAGCGTTGAGGAGTGGCTAAACGAAGTAAAAAAAAAAACGCGAAAGCCTTCATGTACGATAACGTACACAGTGAGAAAATTGGCGAAATATTCATAGATTACTTTGTAGGATAGGCGTGATCCATGTCATTGAAGCGTAGTGGTAATAATAATTATTAGTACTATTATAGTCAATAATAAGACTGTGTTTGTTTTTTTTTAACTTTTATCATTATTAGAATTGTTGTGGGTTGTATCACAAAAGCCGAAACGGGTGCCGACTGCACGGCGCAGACGGCAATGAAATCATAATTTAATAAACAAAAATTGTTTAATTCAAGCCTATCGTTACTATACAGATCTATGTTGAATGAGAGAGAAATATATAAAAAGTCGATTCATACTGGGGTCAGCTGTCCAAAGAAATGCTTAAGTCTTTCACTCTTAGGCGGATTCATTGATATGGAATCGTCCGACTCAATATTACAATGCTTCACGGATTATTACTTTTGATCCTGTCCTAACTGAGGCCGGCATAAAAATGTTTCGATGAAGTTCATCAATGCAGGGGCCAAGCCACTGAACTTGCGGAAAACATGGAACCGTAGTTAAGTGTGTGGGACAGAACCATCGTATACTTTCTCGATCGGATCAATAATATCTGGTTGGCGACGAGCCGACCGGACCAGGGAGCAATGCCTTTACAATTGTCTCATATAGTTTAAGCAAAAACGTCGAGATCGTGTAAAATAAAGATGCACATAATTGTATCGCATGTCCGTCCGTACGTAAAATAAAGGTCGAAGTTATGACAGTGCCGTTGATGTCTATGTGACCTGCGGATAGGTGCTCTTAAACTCAAAATCAAAGCTAGATACACGATAAAGTTTCTGCCCGGTCCCGCCGTGATACTCAGCATTCACGTACCCTACTTTCTGTCTAGATTAATCTATGACAAAACGGGTTGCTATGGGGACTATCGTCTTTATCCTTAACCTTTCAATAAACCCTTAGGTACGCGCATAAATCGGATAATAGTAAATTACCCAGATCTAATAACTACTTTACTATAGATCTGCTACAGCGTAGAATCTCGAAAAACGTAACCAGGGATGAACAGACGCGTACGTCATCGACGAACAGGCTCAACCGAAAGAACGACTTTTAATGATGCAATGACTCAGCAAAACAAAAAATGCCTATACTCAACTTTACGGCCTGTATGTATGATGATAGTAGATAAATATTTCATATACGGAAAGCTCATTTGAACTAGAGAAGAGTTAATGAAGATCACACCCACGTATACTCTCAACGAACATCAAACCCGGGAAATTGCTCTGCGTCTTTTTTGATAGCTATTAGTTTGGTGGTCACCCTTGCATCAGTCTGAAACGCCGTTCAAAAGAAGATTAATTAAGTTCGTAATAAAGACGAAAGAATTGAAAATCAATAAACTTGTTTCATGCTAAACTAAAGATCAGGGTGTCAATAATAAATTAAGTATTCAACAATCAGGGCCTTATCAGGCCGGGCCTCCTGAACAGTATTTGGCAAATAATCGAATTCAGCTCTAAAGCGGCTACAGTCGTTCCTTTGGTAGCGGCCAATATGTCTTGATTACAAGTAGAACGTGTTCACTGCAAGATAACTCTAGTACGAAACAGGTACACATTTCCGTCGCATCACCATTTATATATCAGAACCTAAGGAAATAATATAAAAAAAAGCATCTCTTATACTATAATAAGATATTATACTAAGTACTTACGGCTTTGATGAAAAGTAACGCAATAAATAATAGTTTTCAACCGAGCAATCATCATGGATTGCACCTAGGCGTACGTGTTTGAAGCAGAATTGTACTATTGTAAGTTTAAATGCAATTAATGCAAACTTTATCAAGACTATACCAATATAGTAGTTGTTACCTAAAATATAACAACAATGGCCGACGGAATATA
>NW_019214217.1:167986-193904 GCF_002532875.2 Varroa jacobsoni
AGTAGTAGTAGTAGTAGTAGTAGTAGTAGTGGTAGTAGTGTGGTAGTGGTAGTGTGGTAGTGGTAGTAGTAGTAGTAGCAGTAGCAGTAGTAGTAGCAGCAGCAGCCGCCGTCATCGTCGTCATCATTCGCTTTTTTTTGTTACAAAAGCCGCTTTACACGTGTTATCATTTCGGGTACCCCTGTGCGAATGCCCACGCTGAATAGTACTTTGTGAGTGTCAGAGCTGCTGGCATCCTCGATGGTTGTAAGGGTAACTGAGGCGGGTGAGCGTTATTTATCGCTAGATTATACTAATAATGTTAACCCTAGATACTACCATTCAATGGAGAGACCACGATTCGTTAGTTAGTGGGGTTCAATGCTAAATGCAAATATCTTGTATGCGCAATTAGTACCTGAAAAGGACGGCGAGCATGAAGGACGAACATTGATAATGAGTAGTTAGATGAAGCTGAAATTGTAGCGAGTAGCGTTAGCAGTAATAGGAAGCTGAGGATTGTGCAGTCAGGAGTCGTCTCGATGGTACTCTTGGGCTTCCCTTTGGCTTTACTGGTACACAGGGGTTGTTCAAGATGACGCGCTGGCATGTCGGTGACGCCAGGTAGCCAATATCACAATGTTCCTTTAGCAAACAGAACGACGTTTGTTACGCAAAGAGAAAACTGTAATTGAAGTATTGATAATGCAATGAGATATAGCTGCCCACTGGGTATCTTAGCCTATTTTAGCCAAGATACAAATATGCTTCTTTCCGTTGTTCCCTTCGCAGTACTCTTCCATCTTGCCCGTATTCTCTAACGTAGCTCGCCCCCGGCCGACATGTCGTCATCATGTCCTTTGCAAATACAATTACCTACAAGTCTATCGGACTACTAGCGCCAGCTACAGCTGCTGCGGGCCGAGTTCATCAACCCACAAGCTCACACGCTTGTGTAAATGTAAGGATACCACCACTATCGAGTAAACAACGGACGTCACGATTGGCATCATTATTTCCCACACAGAGAAAAACAGCAGCGGTAATCGAAGAGATCTTGTAGAGAAGAAACAAGGACCAAAAAACAAAGGTAGCGTTCATGGCCTGCGTGGCATATCTGATTTCATCTTGATTATTAGCGAACCAGCAACTAGAGTACAACAATGGAGCAATATATATGTATATCTGCCATTTACTATTTATTAATTACTTGATCTCGTCTAACTAATACGCCGTATCTTAAAAGGAACGCATTTCTTACGATTTTGCCAATAATTAGAAATGTTGTACGGGGAGCCGTTTTCTAAATAAGCAATCCATTAGCCTTCTGCTAATTATAGGGGGCCACTATCGCTACAGCTTTCTATACGGAAGTAAAATAAATAGGGGCAATTAAAATCTTCATGTCGGCCGCCATTAATATGCCAGGTAGTTAGTTATACTGCAGTCTATTTCGAAATTCGATCACGGCATATTACCGGCAATGACGTATCGCCATTGATCAGCTGATTTGCAACAGTTGGCCCGTTAGTAATAAACAATACTTCGGACAGATGTCGTCGTGTATTGGGTATTTTTACGCATCCACGTAACTCGTTCGAAGACAGATCTGCTTCAAATATATTTCCTCGATACATCGGTAAAAACAATTTACTATCTATTTTGTATGGACTACTGATGTATATATTTTGATAGCTTCATGCTTGTTACAAGTGAAGAGTGGTAGAAGACTTGCAGTTTTGCCGTTCCTCATTTGATTACCCCTAGATGGCTGAAGTTCAACTGGATATAGTAATCAGCGCGTTCATGAGACACAAGGTTGTCTGGTCAGTAAATGAGTATCATTATTGTTTTTTCGTTCTTTCCATTCACTGGTTGAGGGCTAGTACAAGGGCCGTAAGATAAAGAGCGAAGATCACGGTACAGCCGAGTGAAGCAAAGCAATGGCAGTCATCTCGTCATAATAATAATAATCATAAAATCTGTTTAACAGTAGCTGCGGAAACCGCTGAGCTAGTGATGCTGACACAGAACCGAACGAGCAAATTTACCATTGACAGACCGTCAATATGGGTATAATCTTTACACTATATAAGACCAAGGATCGATTTACTCCTTTTTCCAGCTATCTAGCCCCCTGTAACAAGTGCCAGCAACGATACGTCGCACAATATCAGATACGTTTCATTTCTGGTTTGTGTGCTCCAAACAGTTTTTCATTGTCCTTAAGTTGCTTTTGCATGAACTTCGCGAAGCCTTTTGACGAATATACAGATAGGCAAGTGCATATTCACGCGGTCGCACAATGCCTTCCACACCCGGAGTTCCTACGTTGATCCACTGTACACCAGTGGTGCCCCACGATAGCTGATACACCTTTCAAGTTGGTCTTATTTAGCCATGCTATAGAACGATGGTAATCGAGCCATTACCATCGTTCCCGTGGTGCAACAAAGCAGAAGTCCCAATGCTAATAGATATTATAGTGTGACCCCTGTTACAATAGTCACTGTCCCGCTACTTCATTGACTGAAATTTGCTGTTGGGCTGCCATTGCAGTCGATGACGCAGTGTCTATATGATCGTAGATATGGCTTTTCGCTTTGATACGACCGTTTGGTTGGTTCGTGCGTTTCTACATGTGTGCTAGGGCGGGGGACGGTCCGTCAGCAAGAGCAAACAGAGAAGGGCGCGGTAAGGACTCGCGAGTCCGTTGTGTCAATGGGTCGTCTACATATCAACTGCGTGCACTGTATGTATGACGCGGCTATCTGGCTATCGTTGTGGCTGGTCAACTAGCGGTCCGCCCTGGCAGGCATCGGCGGTTCACTGGGTCCGAACGACCTCCGGACCCCTTTTCAGTTTCTAGCGGTTCATCATCGTCTCCACCGGCCGTCATTATCGTCGTCGTCGTCGTCGTCGTCGTTGTTGTTGCCATCGTTATTATTGCTACAGTCAACAGTTTTTCTTTTTTTTTAGTTCTTCTAGAAGTGTTCTCGGTTTCAATTGACAGAATGGAAGACAATGAACGCCGTAAATAGGCAGCGTACAGCCAGTCGGGAAGGTAGGCATAGTTATCGCGCATAGACGAGACAAAACGTTACGCTGCTGCCCCCTCTACCTGCTGAGACACGCTCCCAGAAGGGCTGGACCCGCCATCTGGTGGCGGCAGCAGAGGGGTAAAGGGGGCCAATAACATAACCGACTATCACTACCGGCCAGCGAGCAAGCGAATATGGTCGTGGTTTACTACTGCTGCTGCTGCTGCTGTGGCGATGATGATGGCCGTGGTCGTAGTTTTGCGGCAAGGGTCGAGGCAGGATATTTGAATCGAGCTTGACAGCGACAGCGAAGGAGCTGCTACAAATGCCACCGCCGCGGCAGTGTCTGCCATTAGCGGTCAGAAGCTGAACTATCAGCAGCCATCATGGGTCGTCGGATGCACGATGCGATAAAGCCGTAGTCTTCTATGCAGTCGTACCGCAAAGCACTAAATGACTGACTACTACTATTAGCCACAACAAACAATCAAGGTAGTCACCAACGAAATAACACTTAGCTCAGGCCATCACCGACGGTGCCAGGACGTGCCACAGTCGCTACTATATATATTCGACAAGCGCGGCGGTAGCCAAAAGATGATCACTCCGCAACCGAATTACCCATCCTAAAATATTACTATGCACTTAATGGCTATTATATTATATTTAAATATCTTTTTCTCTGCACTTCTTGGTATTTTTCAAATTCTGTTCATTGAAGCAAGTTGCGTGTCATTGCAACGAATACGCATGCACGCACGCACGCACGTATTCAAGCGAACATTAAGGCGCCATAGCTTTATACAAATAAATAGTTTAGACAATAGCTTGCGCTCGAGTCGTCCTTCAAAGTTGAGTGTGACGTGTGGCGGCCATCTGTCTGTAATGTTGTAGACTTTAAAAACAATAATCTGCCGGATTCAGTGACAGGGCAGCAGAAAGTAGACTCGTTAGCGACCGTTCGTTTCGAGCCAATGGACACGGCTATGTATAAAGACAGAAAGTAAAGCTGGCTTGCCTGATTTGCTGGCGCTTGGAAAAACTGTTTTTTATTAGTTCGTGTTATTTAAACGGTCTTTCGTTCTTAAGGCCGCACACTAAATCGCAAGGTCCAGAAGTCTCGAGCTGCTCAAGCTTACTAATTTGATGCCAAGTGTTTTTAATTTGTCCGAAAGATCCCTAGAAGCCGGCAAGTGTCATTTGGTTACATTGTAACCATTCCCTCGAACAGCAGTCACAGGAACGCAACAGGAAATAGCAGACACCACAATAACGACCGGCAAAAACAGTCGATAACACAAAACCAGCAAAAGTGACCGACTACCAATCACGTGGCGACGTCCAACGCTAGCCAAATCCAAACAAACAATAGAATCAATTCGTCGTTTCCGATAAACACACGTACGACATAGACATGTCAAGGACCTCGATGCGGCCACTTCATGCACACGGCTATTTACGAGCTGACTGGGCGGAAGGCCAGCGGCCTGCTTTGCACTTTTAGAAGACTCGTCCTCTCACGGCCGGTTTATGTCATTGTTTTCGATAAATTACTCTTTCCGTCGACAAGTCGATTTATAGAAGACTCTAACTCGAAATATAAACAAACAACTGCGGCGGCGTTGTCGAAGTCAGCGAAAAAAACGACAGAGGGACGATGACATAAATCTCGAAGTGGCCACCATGATTGGTTGACGTTCGTCTCGTCATCGGCTGGTCGAACGAGGCCGACCACGATGTTTCATTCCACCAGTTGAATCTTCAATTTCTGCGTTTGTGCACTTCGGCACCGATAGTGCTTACCTGAACCGAGCTATGGTCCTTCAATGCGAGAGATAGCGTATCAGTCAATTTCTGCTATACGAAAGTTCTGCCACGTCTCTGTAGCATTGGGATGAAAATGTGCATCTGTTGAGCGGTACACTTCCGGTAGCGATCGAGGCTCTTGCTTGCTTTTAAGATAACGAGAATTGGAAGAGAGCATCTCCGGCAGAAGGGCGTCACAAGCGATGACGCCAAGACGGTATGGTTCCAGCTAACATGAACCAGTGACAAACTCATTGGTTTCACAATTTCACTATAATTATAATATTTATGTACATCAGTATAAAAAGTGAGTATGATGCTTCCTGTAACTGTGATACGATATGTACTATGATATAAGCAAGGATACGTTTAACAATGCAGATAACGAACCGGAAGTAAGAAACAGTAAGTAGTAACGTTAAGTTGTGTAGTGGCTTATCATGCAAGAGATAACTTGCGACGCTCAAAGTTTAGTTTGTAACCTTTAGAATTAACAACTTGAACTTGGCTGAGGTTTTGCGCCGACTAAGCATAAGACCCATTTATAAGACATTACCTAGCGGATTTTCTTATGCAGATAAACTGTTCACACCGAAACACGCGTATGTGTATCGATTAAGACCGAGAACCATTAACGTCTTTAGAAGCTTATAGTTCAGATCGTTAAATGAAGGGAAAAAGGGCCATGTATAAACCGTTTTGTCCAATAATGGCGTCTAATACGAAGCAATTTTCGCAGATGTTTTTCTAGTCGTTATTTAGTCGTTCAATTTGATTGCGTTCAACGTGGTGTTTCTTTACGGCCAAGCTTGAATGTATGAATGGCTAGCCAGGGTACTAGAGTTGACAGACATGCGAGGTTCGAGCCCACGTGCGTCTTAGCTTGGCCTTATTTGATGGTATCTGTGTTTGCGTCTGTGTGTGTATGTGCCTATGTGTGAACGAGAATTTAAAGTCGTAGCGCATGAAGGCGCAGTGTGTACCCACCGGGCTAGTAAATTTCAAGAAAGGCGTTAGATAAGAGGTCTCCTAAGGTAAGGAAGATCGGCTGTTCTAATACGATGACAGTTACTATAACGGCATACAACTGCGGTGGTTTTCGTGACCGTCTACTCCGGCAGAATGGCGGCGGCGCAGTCCAACGGTGACAGCAGCAGCAACAAAAACAACACTATTTAGCTGGGTGACGACGGCAATTTTGTGGAAAAGAAGCGTATCAAAAACGTTATATATATATATATATATATATATATACAAAAACAAAACATTATAATAAGTTGAGTATCTTCGAAAACTGGCATAGTCCTACACTATATTGTCATACATTGCTGACGAGTGCTACTTTCTTGGGAGTAATACAAGTTTCGCCTGAGGTATATCTTGTGCGTAATCGGCTTTAAACACTAGTCACAGTTGAAGTGTGTACAATTCTTCGGCTATCTGCCTATTTTGCCGTCATTGCGACAAATAAAGGAAAGCTATTCATAATGTTTCTCCTCATACGAAATGTTCATGGCCTACTCAAGGTATTCTCTTTAAATTAGACCATAGGAGATTGTAATCGGTTTTTAAAGAATATGTATGGCAAGTTTCGTGCTGTGCTTATTTCATCGGAAGGTAGGGCAATTCAGCCCCACGAAGCAAAGCTGAGTTATTACGCGTTCAACGCGTAACGAAGCTGAGGTGCTTTGCAAACGTTTCCAGGTATGAGCAGACACAGATCGTATTTGATTTGGTTTGTTTTTCTTGCCCGTGTAAATATTCCTTCCTAAACGGCAAACGATGTATTGAAGCAGTAAACTGCTCGGCGAGATAGCGGCGTTCCGTAACGATCAGATCAAATACAGGACCGCATGTTAACAAATGTTTGTTAGCCATACGTAAAGGACCGAATATCGTGTTGATATAATGTTAAAGATATTTACCAATGTGTAGCTGGAAACGAGTTTTGTTTTTTGTTGTCCTAGACCAGCATCATGTATGATAACGATACCATCGATGACACCGTCTCTACAATACCCGTTAAGTAGTCGAGAATAGTCATGTAAGATCTTATTTTTCTTCAATAAGCTCACATGTTTCGGTAAAAAAAAATTATACTCATCTTGAACAAGAAGGGAATAAAAAAATATGTTTGTGTTATTTTATTCAACGGTTGGTCCATTCGCGCGATAATCCAACCAGCCGCTATAAACAACGAAAAGTGAGACCGACATAGCCAATCAATTCAAAAGAACCGCCGCTGATCAATTGTTTACACGAAACAGGAATTTTAAAGTTTGCTTCCAAGTCTCTAACACGAAGTTCACAAACTTACCCGAAACAAATCCCGAGGTATCATCGTCGCCATCGTAAGTAGCGCGCCCTAGCCAAGACTTACGTAAGACATACAGGAGGAAGTTAATGAATTTGCACTCGGGATGGGTATTAATTACAATGTTTGGTAAGTTAATTAATTTGGCCCTTGAGAGTCGTCCGAGTGACGGCGTTTCGGCCTTCTCTTTCTCTCTCTAGCGATTGCCCCCTGACAAAGTACAGGGCTGCCCGCTCCTGCCCTTCCTCGGTCGGACTATGGAACGGATGTGGCGGACGAATGCAGGGCCGGCTGACATGCAATGATTTGAAGCCGGCGGAGACCGCGGAGCGGAACAACTCTGAGCAGATTCAGCGCCAACATGGGCTAGCTAGTAAATAATACGAAGTAGAGATTTCGCTGCATCGTCACGATCACTTGAACCTTTACCTGTCATAACACAGAAATTTTGCAATGCAAACACGAATAGCTAATGCTAATGGCTAGTGGCAAAGGGGGGGGCATAGGGGAGTACCCGCAATTACTTTTATTTTGATACATTGATAAGGAATATATATATAGGTGTTAGCTTAACCTTCGCGAAGGTTGGTCAGTGAAACACAGAAAATGATATTGTTGTTAAATGTTACAGCCCAATTAGTTCAAGATACCACGTCGGCATAAACGTATAACAAAACATTAGAATAACATCCAGCTGTGCTCGAATATTATGAGTACTAAGTCAAGCAATAACATATATCACTAAATCTGACGACGGAACGAGAAACCACTGCGGCGCTGGCCGCATGGGAAAACATTAGGTTTATGCTACTAAATAGCCGGCCGGTCAGCTGGCCGCCTTGTACGCCTCTTAAGCTTTGCTGTTTTAAATAACAGGAACGGCAGCCGATTCAGTGTATCTAGGTGGGGTTTACGTTGAGGCAGACCGAAAGAAGGTTGATACAACTTGTCAATTTAACTTTTGTCACATTTCAACCGTTGGTCGAGTATCATTTCCATTGTCAAATACTGGTCGACAACATTTTAAAGTCCCGTGCGTGGACCGTCCGTAAAGCATCACCGACCGCACGTTCCGCCGCCGCATTCGCGCCACTGGCTTCTCGCTGCATCAACAACGAGCTCTGACAAAGAGGACCACAAATCTCGTTATAACAAAGGATTCAAACGACGATCCGACCGACAATACCGTTTAGGCCAACCCTTGAATCAGTCACCATTGCTCGGCGTACCTTGCGCTACTTTGCCTGATCATGCCGCACTGTATGCACTACTACAGCCATTAGCACGCTATAGCTCGAAGCAGTCGCTTCATTCTCATAAAGATGACACTGTACTTGGTGTTCGTGTCCGCGGCCATGCTGCTGGTCAGTATGATCACAATAATAGCGGCGTCTGAAATGGACGCGTACGGGGGTGACTACCAGACTAGCAAAACATAATTATCCCCCTTTTCTATCAGCAATTTATCCTTTCCTTGGACTTAACTAATAGCAGCGTAACGAAGACCCCGTGGGGTTGACCAGGCCACAGCAGCTGGGTATGAATAGACGTCACAGCAGCCATGACATCTGGTCTCCTCAATCTTTCGACAGCCATGGGCGAAAACAAACGATGAACAATTCCAACATCGCTGGCATCATGGCAATTCTTGCACTATGCGTTGGCCATCGTGCGACAGTAGTAGCTTCAACTACCGACTTCAACGTTTGTTATTCTGGTAGCAACTGTAGTGACGGCAGCTGCAGCTCTCGCATTGGAGAGACGCATCGCTGCAGCGATGACAGCGTTTTAGCCCCCGCTAAAAAAGAAAAAGTGACGAAGTGTATTCGAGGCAGCGATACGCCACACGACATCGCTGCGGCAGCAGCTGTATCTACAACAGCGACAGTTAACGCTACGGCCACAATTCTCCCAAGCCAGACCGGCAACCGCCTCAGCAATAATTACACAGACATACAGCATCAACAATTGCAGCGATAGGGAGGTTCGTGGGTTATTGCACCAACCCATTTTTTGTCGCTCGTCGACAATAACAGCAGCAGCAATGGCAAGAAAACATCATTGAGTGACGTCGGCCGCTATGACATTAGTACAACTCATCCACTTCGCTGTTGCTGTTCATGTCAACGATGCGTCCATTGTCGTCGTCGTCGTCGTCATCATCATCATCATCATCATCGCCGTCAGCGTGGACGTGGTCTTTTCGTGATTGTTCTACGAGTTGGACGCTCACGCCGGCTGCTGTTTCTCTCAACTTTCATCCTGTTCACACTACCGCGGTTCGTTCGTTACTCAATCGTATCTTACATTGGCTGTCGTCGGCCAAACCCGATGCCGTTCACATTGTTAACTTGAGAGGCAGGATGAGTCGCAGCCGAGGGACGACGACCATGATGATGATGATGATCGGTTGTGGTACGAAACAACGTGCATGAGGTAATATAGGCGTTGAGAAAAATGGACGGCACCGTTCCCGACCATCGATCCGTAGAAAGGGTAAGGAAAGTTGGGTATTTGTGAGAAATTAGCCTAGTAATAGACGAACGTATTCTAAAAGGCAGTCACTCCTGCACTGCACGGAGCGTATTTTTCTGCTAGCCTCTCTTAATGGTCGTAAACGCTTGTTACAGCTGTCGTCGATAGCTTTAGACGCTGTGGGTAGTTTGGCCTGAACGCGGCCATCGCCTAAATTCGACGTTACAAACACTTATCGTCGTCGCCTATGCGTTGACGCTGGATGTCGAGTGGCGCCGAAAAGTGGACGACGCTTTACCTACACGAATAAGTACGCTCTTGTTATTTAGTTTCGAGTATAATAAATAGGCTATTTTTTTTTTACTTTTCTCTAAGCCGTACATTCATCAGCTTCGGTAAATGCGAGACAACGCTAGAAAAAGACTTCCGACACAAGGGTATTATGGAGTCAGAAGACAACGGTATACCAAGGATTTTTACTTCCTTGGACAGACCTATAGCATCTGTAACACATAGCGGCATATGCATGCTGTGCAGTGTCCTTTTTACTTGCGGAACTTTTGTGCGTGTGTAAGTCCAGCATGAGGATAGGTTAAGCGCTGCTATTGGAGAGAGTTGCTATAAGTTACATGACAAGAGATAGTCGACACTAAGCTGAGCGGCTAGCTACGTCATCAAACAGCAGAAGAGACACCTCACGACCGCTAAGACGGACACAAATAGCACTTCTCCGACGTTGTGGGGCGAGTGAGGAGGTAGCGTGGTCTGAGCTCGCTTACTTCGTACGTTTTACGTACGAGGCCATTGGACTCGGGCCCAAATCCAACGCAGTCTGCGTCATTGGAGCTAACGCTTAGACTTAACGCTTAGCTTTTGCTGTTCGTTCTTTTTTATTCTCGCTCCCCTTAACGACAAATGCCCTCATACACACTAAAGTGTACATGCGCATAATTGAAGTTCACCTAAACGACTTCACACATTGAATCGGTACGCATATTTAGGCAGAATGTAAAAAGGCCAGCATTGTCGCATGTAACGATATACATCACAATCGTACATAGGGGTGTATTAGATTGTTGTCCTTCGGTTGAAGGGAAAAGCAAAAAAATAATACATCTGTCTCCGGCCATCAACTAAAAATAACCCTGTCCCCCTAATTCACTTTTTCTGACGTATCTTCAGTTGTCCAATAGCTCAATATGTTGCAATGCTTGCAGGCGCTTCGAATATTGACTGAAGTGCGAGTCTATACGCGGAATTTGCATATTTTTGGTTCATATGTCGGCGTACGCCAGCAGATCCAAATGCGGTATACAAACGAGATGACTTTTGCCCGCCTGCCTAGAACGGCTCAGGTCAACGACAAATTGAATTTTACCTATGACCAGGAAAAATGGCTAGCTACGCAATGGAACAAAATCGTGCAATCTTCGATCAACGCAATCGACTGCTGTGACGAAATAGTTACGAAAAAGTATCGCCGCTGATCTTCCGACAGCGCTTGTGATCAGCAATAACATGTCGCGGTGCGTTGTTGACACTGCAATGGTGGGATCAACGACCCGTTATCATTATCACTCATATGCATCGCCGGCAGGAGCAAACATCAGCTTCATCTCAGGTGGCGTACCTTTACCTTCTGTTCCTTCCCTCGCGCTTTGATCGTCAATAACAGTGGCTCTAACAGAGAGAGACAGAGAGAAGTCTGAATCCCACGGTCTGCTTCTTGTCTTTTCATCTTCGTTCTCCTCGTGCTAAATCGTAGACAGAAGCACATTTCACAAGGAACAGCTTGAAATGATCAACAAGAAGCTCTGACAAGGATGCCAATGGTGGCGGCAAAGGGGATATTTCGATAACTCACTCGTATGAGATAGGATAATCGCATTGAGTTTCTTCAGTACACGAAGCAGGACAAGGTCAATACTAGCAGCAACGATTAGAACATATGAACTACGTCTCGTCGTGCCTGATCGCAGGCTTCTAGGCGTCCGTTGTACGTGTATGTAGTGTGTCTAACACGGTTATGCTTAGGAGACGGGTTTTTCTAGTTGCTGCTGCTGCTGCTGCTGGAGCTCGCCTATTTTCCTACTTACTTGTTTTTTTTTTTAGGCATTTAAACGTTGTGCACTCTATCGCCGCCGCCGTTAGTTAACTGGTTGCTACGGTGGCGTATCAAAGAGTAAACCGCCATCGTAGTAGCATATAATAATAGTAACGACAGCTTTTGCTTTGCTCTTTCCGTCTTCGTTACGGCCGCCGCCGCCGCCGCCGTTGCTGCTGCGGAGCGTTTCGCTTGCTTACCCAGCCAGTCAGGCAGTGAGCAAGCACCGTGGCGTCATCACATATCTTTCTCTACGAACTATGTAACAAGCGATACTGCTGTTACGGCGGTTTCTACGCTAATACAATAACCCCCACTGCTGCTACGGCAAGAACTCGAAGGACGCTGCGCGTCTGATGAATGACGCGATGCCCGATCTGATCCAGGACGGACGGCAGATCTCTACTCGCTCCAGCTGCCTCGCTGTGATTGACTGCGTCCTGAAAGACCCCCGTCGTTTAGTTTGTCGTATTTTTTTTTCTCGTCGAGCGTCGTCGTTTGTATCTTGACAGTGCCACTGCTGCTGGCTTTCGTTCTACAAAGCAAGAATCGATATCTGCAACTAGGTGCGTCGAGATATCAGGGATGGGGCCGATTCGTATGTAGTTGAACGAAGTGGCATGTGTCTACGGCCCTAAATACATAAGAATTGGTAAGTGGCGAAGTTGATTGGGAATAGGCTGTCACCTGACAACAGTTAGCTCACTAATCACTGTTTGTTTTCGTCCGTTTTAATTCAGTTGGCACGACCATCGCTAGCGCTGTAGGAAAGCGTCGGTGATAAAATATCACGACCGTCAAATCCGCCGCCATGATCAACTAGCGATGTCCAATAGAAGTGGTCGCAATGGAAAACGTGTGATGTGATCCGTTCATTCACAACGAGCCCGAAGGGAGAACTTATGATCTCTTCTCATTGATAGTAATTAATTCTCGCTTGTATTTCTTACTTTTCGTTTTTTTACCTGTTTCTCGTTGGCTTGATTATTGTGTTTCCATTTGACAAGCGTCTTCTATGAAATCCATCGTTTGCGTCCAGGATCCAGATTTGTAGCGCGTTTTACCTTCACAGCGTTTATTTGTGCAATTCATTCACTGCAGACGCCACCGGACCCACTCCTTAGAACGTTCGCGGCCTGTTTTAGCGGATTTCGTTTGCCAAAGCGAATGTTATTCTTCCATGAGTGAAGCACTGACTAATTCTGCTACGGCTGTAATGGGATCCAAATGCTATCTGACGCTCCGTCAATGTGGCAGCAAGAGAAAGTTCGCTAGTCCGTCCGCCTGCATCCCGAACTAATATAGCAACAGAACTAATGAAACAACAAACCAGCTGTCTCCCATTCGTAAGCTAGTTTTCTACGTAAAGTTACAACGATCGTCATGTGTTACGTGACCGTCTGAGCGTACCTTTTGCCAATGGCGGGCAGGCCGGCACAGCAGGTCAAATGCTTGAGTGAGATCCGTCAAGTGTTAGAAGCCTGATAGCACCCTGTCATTTTACATGCTCGTGAGTCGTAGCCGTCCTCATAGCGGCCGCCGTCACTTCCGATTTATCGAGTTACGAATCATGTATCCATATGAATCTTCTTGTAGATGGCTCTTAAGACGCCATCATGCTATCGTGTTAGTCGCATGACCTGCCACTGTTCCGGCGGTCTGATCTGCATCTACGGGATGATCATGGTATAGGTGGTGAAAAAGGGACGAATTCAAGAGCAGAAAAGGACTTGATATGAAGCGAGATATTTGTATATATATTAGCACTCCCCTTTGTTTAGTATCAAATTGGGCTTTTTCTCCGAGACTAATTGTTCTCAAGCCACGAAAGGAGCCGGTTTCAACGACAATGTCATGATTTGAAAAAAAGCACATGTATATATATATATATAGCGGAAAACGAATAAGATCTGATATAATCTACGGCCGCATTTAGGATTATTACACAACAGAACTAAAAAGACTATCAGTTCAAAAAAAAAAAAAATCGCCTTTTATTCATTTTTGCTCATATAATACAATCTGGTATCGCGGTTATCTTTATACTTTACTGTCTTTGATAATGATTGATAAATTTAGTAAATCCACAACGGACTATATACATATAGTTGTTGAAAAATAGTAATAATTTTTAGTTAGGGCAAACATTTTTTTATTTCAAAATATTATTAACTTGTTATAATATAATATTATTAAATGCGCGCCATTTTGATCCAGTTTTTATCCAAGTTCTGTCGCTTTCCTGGTAAAGTCTAATTCCATTTTGCCAGAGCCTCTATAGCCTTCGGGTGAAAAGGGGCAAGTGATTTTAAGATTTAAATAAAAAAAAAAACTGCCATTAAAACTAAATTAACATTATCAAAAGAGTTCTGATCTAGTCGGATAGTAAAAAATTCGGCCTGTACGACTGATCTACCAATATTTTCTATTTAAATGCCCTCAATTTTTCTCAAATAACTAAATATGAGTGTGATCTCGCGCCGTCTTGGCGTAAAAGACGACGCCTCTTCTGTTCTGTAGTTCTGGGCGAGTTTTTCCAGTCATTGTAGTCTGGTTAGTTGATGACAGAAGATGTCCAAATCAACTGGGCAGCAACCCGTAAAGCACGACCCCTTACTAGAAACATGGCATGATCTTTGGCTTTGCCACAGATGGTGGGGTATATTCGTTTTAATTTTTTTTTTTAGTTGTGCATCATTATTATTGTATGCGATGTATTTTTCATCGGGCGTGATCAAACGCTTCAAAAAATGGGTTGATTTTCGTTGTATTTCTGTAGTCTTGCGTAAATATAGAGATACGATAAAATCCTTTGCATAGATTCTTGTGACATGTCAAACGTCGACCCTTTTGTTCTAGCCTTTTTTTTTTTTCGAATAAATTACAATATTCGGTTGTGGATATTTAGTTCCTTAGCGATGCCATTGCTATTCACGTACCGATATCACTCAACTTTCGTGATAACTTCATCAATTTTTTCCCGTAATTGGTCGACCACTACAAAAACCGAAATTTCCAGAACGAAAACGACTGAATTATCTTTGGGTCGTCTTCTCCGATAACGCATTTTGACCATAAACAGCATAGGCAACATCTGTGCCTTCATCGTATATATAAGGTATTTTATTACGGGTATTAACGAAAGATTATTGATTATTTTGGCATGCTGTGTGCATTCATATCAATAAATAATCTTCTATTAAATAAATAGTATCTGCTGTGTATGTTTTTATAGTGTTTGTCGAGTTGGTGGTTTGGTTCAGTAAAAGTCTCGTGACGTCCAGAAACGGATCATTTGATCGGTCCCGTCGCGACCGTTTTCTTCACTTCCAGTAAAATTGAGTAGGCATCTACCAAGCGCTAGCTTTGATCGGCACTTACTTGACCTCCGTGCGCGCCGCACCCGTCAATGTTCGAGGTCGCGCCGGGCCTTACCCACTATTTTCTTTTGGCAAAAATGGAAAGAAGCTAATTGTTTACTGCCATTCCCTCTGTACGGTGCTGGTGGCGAGAAGTTCTTCACCTCTCGATCAGCTAACGACATTTCGTTTCCATCGTAAAATCCATCTAAGTGACCTTGTTTAATTAGGTTGCTGCCAAAGCGAAGTCTACGAGAGGCAGTAACGGACTATGAGGAGACTAGATAATCTCCCGCAGGTCTTCGCGTCCCTGCTGAATATACAGATGCTAGAACTCACCACATCACACAAAAAGCCAGACTTTAGAAAATGTGTAGCGGCGTATGCGAATAAACATGAGAACGAGTCAACACCGAACAGCGGATCAGGAAACCGGACAAACAGCACTCAACGGCCTTAGGAACCGCTGCTTGGGAATACTTTGCTCTGGGCATGAATACGCATATGAACACCTGGGCGGTCCACCCCCTACTCCCTCACAACGCCCTGCGCTCTCAAATGACATCACGGTATTGGAAGCGACGGCTACAGATAGACATTTGCCCTGGGCGTTAGGACGGCAAGATGGACCGCTGTTGGCTGGGAGAAATGCTGAGGCCGAAGTTGGAGTCATCGAAGGAGCGTGTGTTGGATCTATGTTCCAGCCAACTATAGGGTCGATAAAGGGCGCTGGAAAATAGAATGTTGGAATTCTGTCCGCAGAATAGGCTCGTTGTTGTTGTTGGTGTTGCTGCTACCACTGTTTATCGCAAGTGTTTGGCCTGCTAAACAGGGCGTGTGTTGGAACGGATAGCTAGCTCAGATGACAATGGCGAGCCTCGGCTAACTATCCAGTTGTTTTGTGCTGATTCTTCCTCCTTTGATCGACATTGGCTTCATTGCTGCTTTTAGCAAAGTGAGTCGCTTTTTGACTGCCCTTAACCACGAGCCTCTAGTCACTCTTGGTTTCAGGACCCATCTGTCACTCTCCCGCTTTTTCGTCTTTTTCTGTCCTCTTTCTTTCGACTATCATGTCATATAACTAACTCGAGCGCCGCCATCACACTCACATACGCCCTACTCTTTGTCCAATCCTGCAAGGGTGGATTCTGCTATTGCTACTACTGTATCCTTGCAGAAGTGAGTGTTCTTTTGTTCTTATGTTTTATTTCCGCGCTTACGACCGGCCTAGTTCAACCGCCCAGGGCAAACGCAGGACAGCAGTGGAAGACGCCTCCTAGCTTGCCCCAGCCGTTAGCAGACTCATGGCACAGCTACGAACGCAAAGCTAAGCCCTAGCTGAGAAAAAGGCTGTTTTTTTCAAGCATCCCTCTTGCACGGCCGCCACAGAGCTCCACGGAAGCGCATAGACGGACAGCGAACAATATCCCTAGCGGCGCAGGCCTGTTTCTTGTCACAGACCGAATGCTATGATTTCTATGAGTTGTACATGAATCAAGGTGATCTAGAGACGTTCCATGGAAATAACACACTTACATATAAATTAATATTGCTAAGAAACGAATTATAGTCCAGGGAGTTTCTCCATAAAGTGTGACAAAAGTCAGAGGATTATTATGATGTGTGTGGGCACTCAGTAGAATTATAGTTGGTTCTAATAACAGAGTTGACCCATGTGGGGAATAGTTTCTCACACGACTGCAACGAAGCATCTGTCCGAAACAATCTGTAAACGCTATAGAAGGTAGACAGCAGGTAGCGTACATTTCTTCGTTAATTTTAGATGCGGTATTTCAATACGGAACTCATGTACAATAGCTTTTCTGAAGAAGCGACTAACTATTAGCCCCACGTCGTCGTAAGCAACTCTATATGCATATCTATATAAACAACATCTCTATGATTCTTGAGCTTTGTATGCGCACAGATTAGGTACTGCAGAGTCTGCACAAACATCTACCACGGCTTCCTTAATTATAAATGTCACGATCGCAGCCTTGCTACACGCACGCCTATGCCCGATGACCCGACGATGACTACAGATCTATTTCCCTTTTTTAATACAGATTAAAAGGAATTACGGCCGGTCCATGTTAGCGAAAATCCAGCGTGCAATCGTCAGACCGTCGGCGACATTATCATTAACTTCTGCTACTATCTTGACAATGCACCAACGAAGTCAGCAGTGAGTAGTAAGGGGTTCGATGCTTTTGGGTGGGTCTTGTCTGACTCACTGTCCCGTCCATCAGAAAAATTCCTATGCAAGGACATTGTATCGTTCAATCAACGTACACTACATTCTACAATTTTTCTTTTTCATGACTCAACAACTTCCCCCCTTTTTCTAGCAAGAGCAGCTGTCCTGAGTTTGAGCCAAGTGCTACTATTCTCCAACGGTTGTTCATTCTCCACTGTTGATAACAGGCCAAACTCAGCCTGTGGCTATTGTAATTGCGTAGCTTTACGGCAAGCAATCGCAACTCAGATAGCAGTGAATATTGGTTGTTTGTTATAGCGCAGTTCGGGATAATACAATATCATAGACATATAATATTATGCTTATGGACGTGGGATACGAAATGGCCGTACCGCCTGTTTCTCTACACACTTCGACCACCAGCTGGACAATTAACGTAACAACGACTGCAGCCGTTAACTGTGCGCGCCTTTTCCCGTACTGTCGTCCGGCTAGGACATGGGAATGTCTGCTAACAACCACTTGAGACTCCAGGGCACAGCATCGATGGCTTTCTTCCTTCGCTTTCTCCACTTGTGTTTGTCTGTCTCGCTTCGCATCTTTGCCATTTAGTTCAAGCTGAACTCATTTGAGCGCATCCAAGCAAAAAAACAAGCAGTGGCTATGCACCTGGCACAGCCTAGTCTACTGCCGCGATGATTGCTGCCCTGTATCAACAAAACAAGTACAATTTATCCCTCTCGGTCGGTTATCGGAAGAAACTTAGCCATACATCGATAGCTTGATGTCAAGTAGACGCTCAGACACATCCTACATACGTTTACGGGTGCCCAAGCAGACAAATGACTGGGCGGGGTCATTTCGACCAGCGTCGTCGTTGCTGAGAAAACAATGGTCGCACTAGCAGTAAGAGCAATTGTCGTTGTCCTCATCGTGGCCATTATAATAGTACCGGACTAGTTCCACCGCTTCCTGTCAGTCGCTTCCTCAAATCACCATGTCTGGTTCTCTCGTTTAAATAAACCTCAATCATTTGAAGTTCTATGATTCGTTACTTGAGAGCACGTAGTTGACACGCGCTTGCCAGAGACCGATCTGCCGTTTCAACGGAATCATTATCGATGATTTGCATGCATTGAAAACTTTCTAGTAGTTGAATAGTACTTGTTTGTTCGAATTTTCGGTCGTATTATCTCTTCTGTTAAGCTGTATTAAAAGATGTTCTGTTACGAACAAGACAAAAGACCATCATCAATGGATGATGACGAATCTAATGAGGGAAATACGTACGGGTCGCTGGTTTCGGATCGTCTGTCTTGTTTGCCAGCTGTGCGCTTCCTCGCGCAGGACAAATCGAACTCGCTATCAGCTTTTCCACTTCATGAGAGTTTGGAGGCAACTCCCCATATGACATCTGCCTCCCACGGTTGCGCGGAGGTTCGCGTAGAACCCTGTCTCTGTCCTACTTTGATCGGCGGTAGTTTCACCATCGAAAAATTCTGTCTGATCATATTTTCTTCTTCTTCCAGTCCGCTCCTTTTCTACATGATGGTAACAGCAATGGCCAGTACTGACAAATAGAATACCCAAAACACTTTCTTTCTGATTTGCTTCGCCATGATAGTAGCTAGGACCTGTTCCTTTGTCGCTTGGAAAGTCAACTGTTCGACCAGCCTACCGTCGCCGCCGCCGCCGCCACTGCTGTTCGTGGCCCGGCATTTTTTTTGCTTCTTGACAACTTGGCGTCCAGTACTTCATACGGCCTGTTGAACTTCGCACTCGACAAAAGCGAGACATTGACAGACGGAGGGGAAAGAATAGAGAAAAGGAAAGAAGCGGCTTCAGGGTCGAAAACCATCAAGAGCCCAATGGCAGTGGTCGGACCAAGCAAAATTCGCGCAGACTCTAGTTTCGCTATCGCTAAGTCGACAGGGATGACGCACATGACGATGGCCCCGCCGCTGATTATTATTCATTATTGGGACAATGGCGAAACTGTGACTAGTTTCGCGTGTCGTGTGTGTATGGTAACAATAACGGGGGCGGAGGCGACGACTGAACGGTCACAAGATCTGCAACTCGTAAATATTGGAAATTGACAGCTATTTTCACGATAGCATCTTTTCGTGACAATGGTACACGACCACGAAAATATCGATGCTGGTCACTAAATCGATGACTAGCGCCTTTGCGTGGCCGCGCTGCTAATAAAATAGTTGTATGGCCCACATATACATGTTCTTCTTAATATAATTGTAAAGGTAAAGACGACAACAACAAACATACGCGATATGATATATGAAATGATAATAACTCGGCCAACGTCTTCATATGATTTCGTTCCATTCAACTGACGGCAGAGATCACGGACCAACTACCTCATAAACCAAAGCCATGATTGTTTACTACCTAGCACCATTGTGCTTCGTAGTAATAGAATGCGACGCATGAGCAGCGTCGTTCCTGTGTCGTATCATATGAAAGCGAGATCCAGAGGCCGTTTCGATCGAAAGGCCATAGGAAGACCACCGTCTCAGTTGACGTGGGCCTTCCCGACCTATAACATGAGCAACAGCAGCTGCAGCAGCAGCAAGGCCAGTATAAGCCATACTAGTTCGCGACTGGTAGCTGCATGGATAGGTAACAGCCGTTTACGTAACGGGTTAAAGATGATCGTTTGTAACACATAGGTCGCATCGATCATGATGGAGCTTAGTACAGCAGAAGAACGAGCAGTCTAGTAGGATACATACGGTTGTGGCTGGGGAAGAGGCTGATGCGTGGGACGATCGTATATGATTAGAATAGTGCGCTCGCCAGACAAGAGTTATGATATCACGAATCGTAGTCGTTCGAAAAAGCTTTCATAGGACAAAGGGAACTCCTGATAAAAGAGGTGACGCGTCGATCGTTCGATGCCTCTCCGAGCGAACAGAAATGGAACATAGAGCCAGCCCCAGAAGCACTAATAGATATTTTAAACACTACTTAATCACTTGCTCTCTTGTGTTCGATGAAATGAATTTGTTTCATTCGATGCTTCCAATTGTTCGGTTTTTTTTCGGCATTCGTTGAGGATCTTTCGCGTGATAACTTCTGCTCGATAGGTTATGCTTGTTTATCATGTGCGAGATTCGCTGATCTGGTATTGACTGGCCCGTTTTTATGTCTTCTTACTTACTCTATTCGTTCTAAACGTGTGTTACAGCTGATCCGAAAACCTTGATTCTTGCATGAGCGTTTAGAATATACATTCAACTAGAATAACAGGGCGTAACGGGAGTAGGAAGAGATCATTTCTTTAGGACAAATTTGTATTTTCCTGAATGGAGAGACTTTGTAGTCCCACCAACTTTTACGAAAGGATACATTTTTGCTCTATGATCATTTCAAATCGTGACTGGTAGTTTACATCACGCCGTCGCAAGATTTCACACTGAGACTGTCCTTTGCGCGTACGGGACCGGGAGTCCCAGGTTTGAAACGTAAGTAATGTTTGCATTACTTTATGACATCATTATGTTCATGCGGTAGTTGTTGTTGTTATTCTGTAGTAAGCGTCAAAAAAAAATAAATCGACTTTGCCAGTGTAGATTTTGCCACTGCCACGTAGTAAATTTTATCGTTACCGACTGTTTATTGCCCCCAACTCTGCATCCATTTTCTATCATGTCACGCATGTTCCACGTGCTCATCTTGACACTCACTGCCACCCCGACTTGTCGCTGGACAATGAAGCCTCAGCTGATCAATACGATCCAGTCGCTCCTGCCGTCGCATGCCGCGGCATCTTGTGCATGTCGACGAACGAAGAATGCTAGAACGATGTCTGCGTGTATGTGCTCACACGTAATGCCCCGGGCCACAAACTGAGGCGACGTTACCGCTGAAGTGCAACCCACGGACCCACGAAAAGCAAATACCACTTTCAGCTCGGCCATTCTGTTCCTCCTCAGCCTCGTTCTCCTCTGAAGCTGGGAAACACATAAGAGCGTCGGCGACAATTTGCTCGGCTTCAGGGTCGCTGTCAGGAGCGTCACTGTCTCTACTTGTCTGCCTAGTATGTATACGACGCCGGTCGGCTATCTAGTCACCCAAGCAGCGAGGCCGCCCGGGGGCGCGAAAGGCTAATCGAAACAGGACTAGCAGTCAGCAGAAAAGCAACCAAAAAGGCTGGCTAGCAGGCAGACAGGCTGGCATTCAGAGAGCAGAGCTAATGAACAAATGTTATTCCCCTCGACTAATTGCGTACATCTCTTGAATTCCTTTCTGAGTGACTGAAAGAGAGAAAAAGAAAGATAAATTATTTTTCAGTATCCCCGCGTGTGATGTTACTTTCCTCTCTTCTCCGCTTTATCAACCCCAATCTACGTGTACGATTCAGTTCTCTTCATTTTTCGTACGCGTCGTCTGGTGTGCGTGCGCGCACGTTAGTGTACGGCAGCTAGGTTGTGTATTTGGCTTTTGGCTTAGCTGTACCATTTTCACGCAGTGTCCTTATTCTAGAATTATGTGGTGTAGTCCACTGTTAAGGAACCTAGGACAACAAGAGTTTAGCTGTTGTCAGGACTTATACAACCTTACAAAAGCCATACGATTGTTTTATTGGTTCAGCAACGACAACACTAACAGCAGAGGAACATATCTCAAGGTCCCTCGTCGCGCCGTTGTGTTGGCGGTAGCAGCAGCAGCAGCAGCAGTTTTATCCAACAAGCAAGGTGTGTATGAGGTGACGATAAGGGCGAATAAGATAACCTTCGCTAAGAGATAGGAGCCCTCAGCGACGACATCACTGGTCAGCTTTGGACAGTTTGGCAAAGAAATAACGAAAAAACAAAATACGAAAAAATCTGGGAAGCGTGATAGTGGCAACAAACAACTAAACTGCCACAGAGCCAGCTTAACACGCTATATCGAGCTAAGTTAAGCTTGCATCAATGGATATGAACGACTGATGCGGAACAGAAAAATAGCACATGTACAACAGTGATCACAAAGAAACAAGAATGCAATAATAGGTAAGTGATCAAACTTAACGTACCCCGCCATGTCTTAATGGGTTTCGGACTTGTTCTTACAGAACCTGGGTTCAGGTAGGTCTGAGTTGAGACGATAGCGTTGCACACCTAAGCTGGTGCTTACAATTGGAAGAAAAACCGTGAGATCGTTTTTTCTTTACCTGCACGTCAGCAGAAATGTACCCTTGTTTCAACAATGGGAAAACGCTATTTAACGTATGGCAACTGTAATAGCATGCATTCCAGCGACTTCTAGCATCTTTCTTCTGTTCGGTTTTCGTTACAATGATGCGTCTATGAGAGAATGATAGTCTTCTATTCACGTGTTCGCTAAATCGCCATTTATTCGTGCCCATATCGTCTATTGCAATTTACGTACTCAACTAAGCGATCCTACTTTCATACTGTTCCAAATAGAGAGCGGCGCTGTCAGTAGTACCAACAGCTCTCAATAGTGTACGTACACGCACGTACATGCACGTGAATGTTCGTTTATGCACAACACAGTTCAACTGCGTTACAAAACAATAAGGCAAACAAGCTAGTACACGGCCCAACAGACAGCAACAAGAACAGCAGTAACAGCAGCAGTAGTAGGCAAAAGAGCGAAGGTCCTGTACCGCACACAGACACATTTGTTCACGTACGTAAGCATAGAATACATCAGCCATATTGGCCTTATGGTTTTACCTAGGTGACAGTCGTTCTTCTTGAATTTTTTTAAAACTCAGGAGCAGAGAGAGAGAGAGAGAGAGAGCGCACAGGAAGCAAAATCAGGAACACGGTACAGAATAACGGGAAAACCAGCGAATCGAAGAATCTGAACGACGGTGGTGCACTGCCATGACAGCAACATCGACTAATGGAAACGGACGTGCAACAGTTGTCGTGAATGGAATCAACAAGTCACAAGTCCTAACCTTGCCCCGGTCTGGCTGCAGCAGATTGTGCCTGCTTCGATATGTTATTCGACGCTTTGACTATCTTCACCCGTGCCAATGATTTTGTATGCGTGTCTGCGTGCATATTTGTATGTACGTCAATCTCCTTCTCACTGGGCAAGCTTGCAATGCTTCTGCAGCGGTATTACTATAACTAAACTGCGTTGTGCAGTAGGGCCTTTGCATTGGCTTGAGCAACACGGTCTGCTGGACGTGCATGCAATCTATGCCCGTCGCTCGCCGCCTATGTGGGTCATGCGGTCCCTGCCGCTGCTCAGATGTCTCTGCTTTCTGTTCCCTATTTCTTTGCACTGCCTCCAGCGGAGACAGGAAGATACGGAAGGGAAAAGATGTGAAGGGCAAAGTTAGCATTGCCGGAGAAAGTCCGCCGACCCACCCACCGGCCTGGTAGGCCGAAAGATTCAAACCGAGACCACATATTCTATGCTCTTTTGAACCCCATATTACGGCCACCATCACCGCCTCCGCCGTATTGCTTTGGAACTCACGCATCCCGGCCCGTACGCTACGACAGCTCTGCCTCGTATCCATCGTATAACAGTGGTTGTAGTAGTCGCTCAGGGGACTAGAGTAGGTGACAGGGTCAGGTCCGGGCAGATATGAAGGTACTGAGCTAGCGCGTACAGGCATTTGTTGGGGGTAGAAGATGAAGAAGGAACAGAGAAAGAAGACTACAGATAAAATAAGCTTCATTCAGTGCACACTTTACTGAGAGCCCGTTGGCGAACTGGGCTTTCTCAGCCTAGGTTTTGGGGGTTTGGTGAGCGGGCATGGACAGAAGGAAAAAAGGATGAGTTTCCAACGTAAGTGGACTCTTAGAATGAAAAGGAGAAGGAGAAAACACGAAGGTATTGGTGAGGAATAAAAACAGATAGGGTTCTGATGCGGAAAGGTGAAGTTGTCCCATAGGTGAGGCGGCCCGAAAGTGCTGAAGCCGACGGCAATCTTCCGAACGGGGGCATAGACGGCCTCTCTGCGTCTATACCCCTTTTGGGTCCACCAGTGCTTTAGTTCCTCCAACAGTTTCCATTTCTAAAGAAAATGGCTTATCGAATTTGAAGTGCTTTGGAATAGGAGACAGCAATCAGGCCATTGTGAAGGCTTTTTATATCCTATACTAGAAATACGAACATAGGCACTCTGTTTGTAGTCAAACGAAAATGTTTTATTAGATCAAAAAAAGTGACTGCAAATTTCCGTCAGAATTGTAGTGATGAATTTTATCCATCAGCGGGCCATAATTATAAAATTATTTACTTATTATTTATTAGAAACATAATTTGGTGTACAGTACGCGCTGCACATTGTGATACAACTATATTATCAAACTATATTAATATGCAATTGATATGGATACAACAGAATATTATAAACACGTATCGAGTACTAAAATTTGAATATGTCCTGCCCTTAATAAACTTTAAAGGACACCCATGCTTAGTTACAGGAAGTTAAATAGACATGCTATTTTAGGTGATATTTGTCGGTTGCGGGTTTTTTTCGTCGATCGCTTGTTGGAGTATCAATATGACTTCAATGGCAGCGGCAACGATAACCTTGGGTTATATACCTTCAGAGCTGTCTTCACTCGTGACCAGACCGAAAACGCAATGAAACAGAATAGACTACCATTGCTCAAACAGGTTCTGTGAAAGTCAGAAAAGAGCCCTTGGGGCTGCCCGAGTAACTAAGACTGCTTACGCGAGCCAGAGCGAATGCGTAGTCTCGGCATGCATGTATCGTTGAACTGTCTACAATGAGCGAATCCAAGTGGGGAGACTTTGACTCGGTGGCTGTCGGTGGCTGGGTGGCTCGCTCGCTTGCTCAGGGGGTCGCTTATTCGGCCTGATTTTGCCTGCACACATACTTGACAGCAGCAGTGCACACAGCATTCTACCCTAGCTCTGATCGCCTGCTGACGAGAATGAAGCTGCTTCGTTCGGTGGCCCCCTCGGCTATGACTTTCGTCGTTTGGATTCTGCCGT
Source organism: Varroa jacobsoni (assembly GCF_002532875.2). NCBI lineage: Eukaryota > Metazoa > Arthropoda > Arachnida > Mesostigmata > Varroidae > Varroa > Varroa jacobsoni. The sequence goes on from NW_019214217.1 coordinate 193,227, forward strand.
TCCTGTTTGCCAGCGGCGACGGGGGCGTGGACGGCATCTGCAAGACGCAACTCACAGACGAACAGCTGAGTTCGCTGCTGCTGCTGCTGCAACTGTCGGAGCTGCCGACGGCGTCGCCTGTCGCTCGTTTCTCGCAGAAGAAACAGTCCGGATTCATCGTGGCGACGGCGTAATGCGAAACACGGCGACTGCAAAAGCAACTGCTGCCTGCCCGTCTGCACGCCCGCCACATTCGTGCACGTACGTGTACTCACACATTCACACACACACACACACACACACACACACAGGCACACACACACACAGACACACTGATTGCAAGTGTCAACCATAACTGAGCAGGCAAAGGAAACGCAGACAGGAATAAAACAGCGGCCAGTGATGATGCCTAGACCAATAGGCACACGCGCCAACGCATTCACATAAAGGCAGGCAGTAGAGCAGGCCAGCTTCGCTGAACGGCACATGCAATCCAAGGATATGAGTTCTACTGCCGTTCGTCAGGCCATACAGGACTCAGCCAGCATTAAACAGTTTTAGGCAGGCCGGCCTCGCTGCCGTTGCATGGGCTTTCGTTGACGCTACGTTGGACACATTCTCCGATCAGCACTGGCGAATGCAGCTGGCCTAGCGGTTCGTCCGCGAACAGCATGCTTGCCTTTGTGCCTGCCTTGCCAG
>NW_019214217.1:194345-218822 GCF_002532875.2 Varroa jacobsoni
CTCGTTGCCCAAAGCCGTAGTTAAGGCCACACGGGAGGGAATGGAAGATCTCGTAGCAACGACAACAATGCTGGCAGCGAAAGTAGGGGCTGTGCTGGTGATAGTGGCACGGAAATGCTGCCAGCTGACTCTACGGCCTCAATAGCAGTTATGGCTGCTGTCACTTTCATTTCAACTTTTGTTCGACCGCGTCACTTTTAATTCGAGCTGGAGAAATGCTCATCAAAATGCTCAGCGGATTGTAAGCATTAAACAGACGAGACATTTGAATGATAGAAACGTAATAGGAAACGAGAGAGGGAAGCGATCAGCGAAAACATAGAAGAACTAGTCGAACGTTCCGGCCTTCCACGGTCTCGACGCTACAATGATTTCAGATAATTGTAGCAGCAGTCATGCCGTAGGAATGTCGTTGTATTTTTACTGTCGCCCTGGGACATAACTGATTTGTTATTGCCACCCAGCTCTTTGGCACTGTGACCGTCTTTTTCGTCTGCAGATTATAGGCACAAAAGGCGCCACGTTCACGGCGTTCATTCAGCTTGAAAGTATCGCCGACCAGCTCGGCGTAGCGACCCTCTGTCTATTTGCCTATAGGGAGGGTTTTACGGGGTGTTCTGTGACAACCGACGGACGCGGCTAACTCGTCACCGATCTCGAACCTCGAACTACGTTCATCTCGTCTTTTGGGTACATAAGACAAGCTTTGGCTGAATACGGAATTAGCTTGTCTTCGAAGCCATAAGTTATTCTGCGATCACCACTAGAGCTTCGGTTGCTGCTACTTCGAAAAGAGGCATATTTGTTCCATAAAATGACCCGCACATCTGAGAAGAGGCATTCATGCTCTTGGATAGTGTTTAGCCGAATGAGTGGGCATAAGAGGTTTGGCAATGACTACGCCAATGGTAATATGTTGTTGTGCTGGTGAGCCAGTTGTGCGAGCGTTCATCAGACGCGTTTGCCGATTCCGCGGCTGACACCAACAGATTCAGCAGAAACAGCGCGACATCACAAGACAAATAGCGATCCGAATAGCTGTGACTGGTGAATGGTGGTCGTGCGCTAGTGCTCCTCGTAAGATTTCCAGCTCGATGTTTCTCCCCGTTTCAGTCTGTGTACGATCATTTCTCGAGTAATGGCGTGTCTTGACCTGCGATCAGGCGCTAGATACCGTTCCACATGTCCTCCGTTCCTAACACGACGTGGCGATTGTTTGGTTTCGAAGAGTATGACTTAGGTTGCTCGTTTCGTAGTTTTAGCCACTCTTCGTATTGCCTTACCCCGCGTAAGCCCACCCGCGTAAGCTCGCCCGATTTTGCCAATCCACGGTCCAGTCTTCGTCATTTGTTTACCCCGCGTTCAACAAGAATTTAGCGTCAACTTCAATTTTTTCATTGATTCATTGAGTGTTTCTCGCAACGGGACGGACGATGATAGGGATTGCCCGACCCTCTTTTGGCGGTCTAGCTGTACTCCATACCCGATGGGACCGCCTCGACAACTAGCAGAACAGGACAAGGACATACAGACAGCCAACCCACCGGAACCCTCTCAACCTACTCGAATGCCCCTTTCTACCTCTGTGCTATAGAAAATAAACATGCGTGCTATAGTATGGCTAACAAGAAACGGAATCACAAGCGGCAACAACGAAAATAGCTGCGTAATATTAATGAAGGATCCTGTCCTGAATTTCAAATTGATTCTATTGCCCAGCACGGATAGACAGCCGATTGGGAATACAAGACGCAGTGGATAAACATCTTTGGAACCCGGTGACGGCTTGCTCGGTTCGTGTTGGCCGCTATCCTATTGCAGTAAACCACCGCCAAGGATAAAGTAGACAATGTTTGGGGTGAGAACAGAACAGGGTAGATGTGTTTATAGACATAGTCGAAGCACAGACCGTGCAGCTGCTGCCTTATATACTATGTTGTCATTTGAGTTCCGTCACTTCATCTTTGTTCTCCTGCAGAATAGACAAGAACAGCTACTGGCTACCACTGCCTATGCTGAAACCACGCACTGTGTTTTCTAGCGTGACGCTATTGGCCATATTTACTGTGCTACACTGTGGGACGCTAGATCGTCGGAACTCTACCGCCGGAAATCCTTGGCGATACATGTCGTCATGTTAAATCTAAGATAGTAGTAGCATCGCAAAGATCAGCGACGCCTCTTTTGGGTTCTTTATGAGTTGCGACCAGGTCCGGTATTGCCCATTTCCTATCTACTGCAAGACTGTAACTCGAGCTGCTGCCACAGAGAGTGAAGGAAACTGATTTATCACCAAGCTGTAGGGGGGCGACTAGTGCTATCACAAAGACTCGTAGCTGAGTGGAGGTGTCCTTCAGAGCATGTTCGTATGTTTTTTGTATCCACTTTGATATTTATATGTTAATATAGCATTCAAGCCTAAATAAGCGATACTATACGCGTTGATGTGCCTCGAAGCAGAAGCTTTTCCTCCAGTGAACTTTGAAGCAACGAAAATGGCGTAAACAAACGGTCGGAAAATGCACACAAGCGGTGCGAACAAAGTACGATTATAGTGGTAGTAAAGATCATGCTTTTCTGGCCCATCAAGTTCCCGTATGCCTTTCCCTGGATGTCGCTGAATAAGTGCGATCGGGTACCTGTGCATACAATCGTCATTTGACATCTTGCTGGGTCCCGGTATCGATGGCCCTGTTGTAGAATTCCCGTAGATAGAATTGTTCGAACAACGAACCGCGTTCGCATGCGCGTTGAAACACCTCGTAGTGCGTAATGATCCATCTACCATTATTTTGGCCTACGTAGGTACCAAACCGACTTGAGGCGAGAACACCAGTGAAGAGAGTCGCAAAGGTGCATCAGCAGAGACGCCGTTACTGACAGGCCAGATGGCCAGCCGCCAGCGTGAATAACAATGACCTAATACCTCAACATATTATCGCGGCATTACTGGTTGCTCTTTCATAGAGGGGACGATATACATACACCGGTATCCTTAGGGGCGACATACGCCATCAATGAACACACATATATCGACAAATTCATTACGACGCTATGCAGGAGTAAGCATACGCCTATACTACATAAATGTGTCCTCAACTAGTGTGGGCTTTGCGTGTGCCTAAAACCGATTTTGTGCTGTTGCTGCTGCTGCTTAACAGTGCTGTGCCATTATTCGAGTCAATCATGGATATCCGCTGATGAATAGCGTCCAATCTAGAGAGACTAAACTTACTACGTTGACGTTCCTTCTTCCGTTCATCATCTCAGACTATTATTGGATTGCTACAACGGCTCTATGGCGCAACTCCCGCCATTCAGCTAGCTATCGAAATGGCCTTCATTCTAACTAGACGCATCGGCCTACACGGACGCTATTCCTTCAATTCGGAATGCCTTCTTAAATTCTAATACCAGACATTTCTTTTCGACCAATCGCGCTACCGCATCTCCTATTCGGCTAAGAAGCACAAACGAGGTCACTGAGCGAAAACGTATTCAAGAGTATCGTTCGACACAGATAGTGAACTTAGTAGGAACATACAATTAGTAAAATATAACTTGAAGATACTTTATTTTTACTTTGAAGCAGTGGCAAGATAAATAAAAGATGCGGGCATTTTTCATGCTTCGTTTCCGAGACTCTATTTAAATAAAAGTAGATATTTTACCAACGGTTTTCACATGTGCTCAAGGTACCATTTCTGATCTTTTAAACGTCATCTTTTAAATCGCAACTAACCTTTTAATTTTAATATTAACCAAGTGTCAAGCTAGATTCTTAGGTGTAAACTAGCGAAGTGTCGTTTAAATGTGCTACATACAAAAAACGGCAGCAGGGTTAGATTTTGGGCTGGTGACAAATCAAAAGTCCCAGAAATACACGGACTTATAACGCTCAAAGGGTGCAAGTCTCAAAGACACTAACTACTGAAACTTATCTGGATAGTCCAATTCACAATTGATATTTCCTTTTCTAAAACGGTCTTTGACTTGTCTATCGAAAATCCGGACATATCAAAAATGCTTATGCCACTATATAATTCCTATTGAGTATTCTTCGGTTTACTTGAGACAAGTTTTCCTCGTATTTCGTACGAAAACTCGTACTAATCTATCCAGTCGACTTGGAGCCAAAAAAAAAATCTTTGATCGTCATGGCGGTTCATCCAATGCAAACACATTGGGTAATAGCTCATTCGTTTAAACTGTGGAAAACACTGTTATAGACCATGACGAGTCTTCTAGATAGAACACGCTTCGTTCCAGTATCAAAAATGGCAGATAAGCCTATACCCATTATGTTCTATAAGTAGCCCAAACGGATAGCTGTTTCTCGAACGAGGAAACAATATTCTATCTGCTTCTCGTTTACCTTAATTATCCTTACCCAATATTCGTATAGTCCAGCATCTATAGGCGCTGCCTTCTATTGTATACCGTTGCATTTATGCGTGTTCGAGTAGATTCACAGCACATACATGTACATATGTACATCCAGATGCACATAGCTCGCAATTATATTTACCAACAAACTGTAATACGTCGACCCTTAACTGTACATTGCATTGTATAGCACGGGGATAATGCAGCGAATGTCTGTGCATGTTCTTACGGATGTTTTTACTGATACGTGGTACGCACACTGTGCACACATCGATATTATATAAATAAAAAAGTCTTCACCTCGCGGTTGGCTCTATTTGTTTTATTTGATATAGATTCGAATCCAACAATACCCGTCGTTGTCGCTGTTGTGGTCGAACCCGTCATATTTGCAAGATATCCCATCCGCCTTTGCTCCCTTTTTCTTTCAGGTGAAGCCTCAGACGAAGACAGATCTTCTATGCACAATCCCTTCTGATAGCAGAACATAAAGCGATGCTAAAGCCCACAACAGACCTTCTTATGCTTAAAGTACGTTGGTTCCCCAAACGAGACAGCGAAACAGGCAGCTGAGCACTATAGTTCCACAGGGACTTCTAGCCACTCAACAAGCCAGTGGATCTCAACGAACTTTGTATCCATCTGTTGAAGTAAAACCTTCTCTCTGTTGCATGGCGTGCAAGCGCCGATGCTCGCCAGGACAAAATTAACAACAGTAACTAAAACGAGAGAAGGAAAACGAACGTGCCCAATAATGTGAAGGAAAAACTGATGACTGCACATTCGACACTTTTCGGTCACATCCCTGTGATACTGACTAGGACGAACGTCTTTAACTGGCTATTCTATCCAATCCTCGAGTGAGTAGGCCGCGGATGTTACCATGTTAAAGAAGGATAAAGACATGGTAGCGAGTAGTGAGAACGCAGCGGAATCTCGCAGTGAGGAATGAAGAATCAAGCCAGACCGTAGGCTGTAAAATAGAGAAAACAAATAAGGGGGAGAAAAGACGAGCTGCGTTACACTATTACGTCCTCAACTGTGGTCCTTTACTTTTCCTGTGCCTTGTGCCCCTATGATATCGTAATGGCCCGTAATGTACCGTATGCGTCCAGTAACATCTAATTAACACAAAATAGCAATTGTACAGGTTGTAGATCTATAGAAAAAAATATTTATAAAGAAGAAAAGTATACAAAATAAACCTATTTGTAAAATGATATCTTTCAGAGGAACTTATGCATGAAGACCAACGGACTCAACGGAGCATTAAGAAATAAGCTTTTTCAAAATTCGGCCCCCTTCCTTCACAAAATTTTTTCCTCTATAATTATAGTTAACATATTCATGATGAACAAGACGCTGACATGCAGAGTGTGGTTCGGGCATCTGTATGTTTGCTGGGATTGGCCTTACAATTTAACAACGATGCGACCGCCGCACACATACGGACATACAGAGTACAATAAAATACTTACTTCCGGGGGCGTACAGACGCATGGAAGCAAACAATGACCCCAAGTTCTACCCCACATTATCGAACAGAGGGTCTACAATTACCCACAAAGAAGAGGAGAAAGGCAACCTCTGCCCTGTGAAACGAAGGTGGCCTCGCCTTCATAGCCACTGCTGACGCCCATACTCATTCGAGCTTGAACAGATCGTTGCTTGAGCTCCTTAGTCTACGGACTACGATCACCCCATAATGGTTTCAACGGATCCGAACAAAAACGAGGGACTTTCGCGAAGCAGCCATTGAGGGGGCCGCCCTCTTGGTTCAAGACTCCGGTTTAGACTGCACTGGCAATAACGGGGATGACAACAACAACAACAGCAGCAGCAGGGACGACAACAACAACGCCTGTGGCCTAGACGGTCCCCGCCTGCAGGCAGAACGCGTGACGAGCCCTCTAAAAAGTCGCCAGCAACGCAGCCACCGGCAGAGCAAAAGAAAAAAGGCATTACTGAATGAAGGGTGCAACTTCTGCAACCCTGCCTTGACTGCATGTAGTTCTCTGCCCAGTTCCCTCTCTCTGTTTTCTTACAAATCCACACTCTTTCTACTCGCCGTGTCTGTCCGCTTTCTCAGGGGCGGCAGCCGTTGCCGGAGTACGGTGAAAACGAAGTTCAGTTCGACCGGTCCCGCTGCTGCCTGCTTGAAAGCGAGTAAACGACCGAGCGAACAGACGACCGGGTGAGGGGAAAATGCCTCACTACCAATGGGTTTTCGCCCAATTTGAGCGTCTATTGCTCTCCTTCTTGTGTTAGCGATATTTCAACTGACGCGCGGGTTTGTGTGTGCACGGGCTATCAGCTACGCTCGGGTCTGACTGTAGCCTGCTGCAGTGCATTCTGAGAGCAGTCTTATAAGAGGCTTCTGAGAGCTGGAGAGCTTATTGCGCGGCTGGTTGGATTGGGGTTGGCTAGATTCGGCCGAGGCGTCCAGCTCGGGCCTCGTTAGCGATGCGCGACAATACATCGCATACCTGCTAGCTTCAGAGCCCAAAGAGTCGAGGCTTTGCAATCACCATTAGCTGTGTATGAGTGTGCTTACGGTTTAGTTAATATGAGCGCAAGACTTCGCTAGTATGGACCGATGTGTACATGTAACCACAGCGTCGAGATGGAAAAATTGAGCCATGAATTATAAATAGCCAGTAAGCTAACACAAGTCGCACTACTTTCAAATGTATAATTAATAGGTAGGTGCTAAGATTAATATATTTTCAGTAATGAATACAATATATTTGATCCATATTAACCTACAGGCAATTGTGGCCAAGCCTTTGCCTGTGATGCCAACGACCGCGATCATTGGTGGATAGGGGGACAAGCATCGCCAACATCAATACATACGCTACATTAGATACGTGTTTCAAAAGGAACATCACGTAAACATCGTATGGTTAAACACGAACACGTCCAATAGTAAGTAATAACATACATGCCCCAAACGGTGACTGTGTAACTATTGCGACGGCTGGAATAAGCTCTTTTTTGTAGACAATGGCGTTAGGCTTTCCTTGACTTGCTCGTAGTCTCGATCAAACTGTCGTGTGTGTCTCGGAAAACCGTCGCCTTATCTGAAAAGCCTGGTGCAACTTTTAAAGCTACTCAGCGTAAGGGCCATGTGTAGGCACCCTCCTATTTCCTTCGAATTCTTTTCTTATGTTTTCCGAGTTTTCTAACTGTCTCTATTTGATAGAGCTGGTGGTGCAAAGACGACCGCATGCGCTGCTTTGGCTGCCTACAAAAGCTGACGGTGACATGAAGCCGCGGCAGTAGCCTCAGTGAGGGCTAAGCTTTTAAGACTACAATCGCTGCTGACGAGCCAGTCTGGACAGAACGAGAACTGGAGCAAACTACTTATGGAGCGGAGGCAAAATAGGCCACAGAAGACAAGTTCGGGCAAACCACTCCGTTTGCAAGCGAATCTCTTCGAATGCCAATTTGAGAGACTGAGTCTATGAGCACTCGGAGCGAATCAGCCCCCTGTTTGCCCACTTGAGTAGTGGGCGTGGTCCAATCTCTCTCTTTCTCTTCCTAAAGACTCCCAGGCAGCGGGATTAGAATAGGCAACCGTAATCTCAATCGACCTTGCCAGTCTTGACGCGCTATGTGTTTGCAGCACTCGCTGCCCACACCTTCCGTGGCTGAGTGACTAACGGCCAATGTAGCGGCCGGCCGCGGATTCGTAGCAGCTACCGATATTATAGATCTCCACTGATCGCCATCTGATTTAGGGACCGTTTTTCGAATCAAATCCACTAAACTAGACTGCCAACACATCGCTTGCTACTGCCAGTCTCTTATGTCGCCGTATAATACACCACGGCCTCGGCAGTGGCCGTCGGTGACACCCGTACGCCAAGTTGTCGGAAACGGAATAACCATTTTCAGGCTGCAAACCTCTTTAGGAAGAAAGTCTCTCAAACTGTATTTGTAAGCCTGCACTGCAGGGGTGCCGGCGCCATATGCTCTTAACAGTAGCACCAGCAGCGGCAAGAGTAACGGCCGCGCTGAATTTCGTTCGCTCCAAATGTGTGAGGAACAAAAGAGAATAGGAAAAGTCCTATGTTCCTCAGACTCATGCAGGGCGCCTTTTGGCCTTTTTCTCTTTTTCCTAAGCGATTTATATGCAATGGGATACTCTTTGCTCCCCACGTTCTCTCGCTCTTCCACTGCCGTTCAGATCCGACAGCTCAGGTTTCGCTGCGCACTGCTTCGCCCAGGATAAATGTTATCGTTGAATAGTAAAAAGAATCCGTCCGCATCGAGGGAATAAACATCCCCGTCCGTATTGCCCCAACTTCAGCTATTTCAGATCATCTAATTATAGCGAGTTAAACGAAATTGCGGGAATAACAATGGTTAATGGTAAATACATAACGTACAGTCGGCCCATCACATTGAATATGACCTTGGCGTTGATTGCTGTTTACAACTGTGTCAATATAAAATCTATATAGAACGCAAATGAGCATCTCAATACATTGCTCAAGTTCTTGTCCTCGTTAGAAGACCTTGCGCCGCTTTGACTTGAAGGCAGCTTCTCGTCGCTTGATGACGCTGACTCAACAAAAATTTATCAGGTCAAACCAATGGAAATCTCTCAAAGATACGGTTGCGGTAAATACAAGAAGTAGGTCAGCTTATCATATCGATAGGACCGAATTGCTCATGTGGAGAGTAGTTTTATACATCGCTTTCTTGGCGAAATTTCCGATGAAAAGATAAAATCGGTGAGAAACGGGTTTTTTATAAGGGATACTTCAAGATACCTAAAAAGTACTTCTATCATAAACAGGCCACAGTCTCAATCTCCATTATTAGCATACAGTTCCCATCATGTGGTTCGCCCTCGTAACGACCCGTTGTTTACTTTTTTGGGCTGATCGCCTACCACTGACACGTGTTAAAAGCTGGGTATACTTTTTAGAAATTCTACAGTTGTATTGGTGCTTTGCTAATTTTTTTTTCTGTGACCATGGATAGCGCAGTATACTTTCATATCGCATCGTTCGCGTAGCGAACTATTGAATAACATAAATTGTTAAAATAATAGTTCCTATACGTAACGCAATGGCGACCTATGGGTGGCAGCATATAAATGCCCTGAACGTCCTGCCCGTTTATGCATAGTACCAAAGAAAGCTTGTTTGTTGGTCGACGCTTAGACAGACAGGAATGAAAGACCAGACATTTAAATGTTTACCGTCCCTTTAGGCTGCTGATTCAAATAATATCGCGTTGACGCGTGGAATAAACCTTTTTCCTCTCTTTTCTCGGAAGACGACGAGTATTCTTCAGGCGCACTTCGACTGGCGACCAACTTCGCTAGCAGTAGCAGCAGAGGCAGCAATCGACCATAACCGTGATTATAGTTAGTCGTGGTGACTGCAATGACGCCAAAACAACCACCAACAAATGCAGCCATCGTCTCTCCCTCTCTCTGAACGAGCATTTGCAATCGCGTTGCGTAAACGCGTCGCCAGCCGTCGGAGAAAGCAAAAGGAACCACTCAAAGGAAGCTCCGCTAGCTATCGCTTCATTCAAAGCGCCGGGGTCAAGAAGCAGGGGAACAGAAGAAAACATGAATGCCTTCCACGATATCATCGCCGCCATCATCGTCACTCCTTTTTCTTTTCTCTCTCTACTACGACAATGCTGCGCTGTGAACGGGAAACGATACAGCAACAGCAGTAAAAGCGAGTAGCGTCATGGCACGGGCAGCGGACCCAGGGAAGGCTGTGACCAAAAGGACGACAAGGAGAGCACATGGGGGTCTGGAAACGACCAACATCTGCTCGAGCAACGGGCAAGCTGCTGACTGGCTGGCTGGCACGACGGCACGTTACTACCGACACGTTCTGCTGTGGTCAAACCCAGACCCAAATTGAAGTCTCTCATTCGAGCTAAGTGTAATGCGGATAATGAGTAATGCGGAAGTGACAGAGAGCAACAACGTGCACAACAGGCGAAAGTAGAGAGAGAACTCCGGAGCTCGAGTAGTCTTGTATTCTACTTGCAGAGTACAGTTCTCTTTTTCTTTTTTTGTTCGAATCAACGAAGTCGCTTGCAGACAACAACAACCTGTCATTGAACAAACGGTAGATTCGAAGGTCTAGTTATCATCGTGTGCACGACTAATTTAAGAAGAGTAAAAGTGCTTGTCATTGAGTCGAAATGTAGAGAAGGCTGATGAAACAACAATTATTCTGTAAGTTTACATTGTCTAGAAATTGAATCACAAAGCAATATTACGTTTTGAATCACGTTAGTTAACGGGGTAGTTTGCAGCTTTCAGTGCGGTATAAGTCAGACATCATACAACTTCAACACGAAACAGACATTACTTTCGAAAACAATCAACAGCCAATGATATCTAGTATATTATAGTAGTAGATCTAACATTCTCATTAATTCTATATTCTTAGCTTAACCTTCTCCGATAGTCGCGGACACTGAACCTTGTTGGCAAACCACCAGATATAAATGATGGGCAATCGGGTAAACGCGATTGACTAAAAAAGATCACTCCAGTATCACGGCTAGCGAGACGGCAGAAGACAGCTTCGAGCCTCGGCCTACGTCAGCCTTGTAGATACCAGGGGTCATCAAGTTTGCTAGTCCCCCGTTGCCAACCCTTGTTAAATAACAAATAAAAGCTTCAAGTGCCGGATACTCCCACTCTGTCCACCAGTGGCCCTCGTGAACGGTGGCGACGACGACAAAGGATGGCTTGGCTAACGGCTGAGGACGCCAGCTAAAGTCGCTTGGCCTCTTTTGTGGTCGACCCCGCCAGATTGCTTGCGTCTATAGCTAAATTTATATAATCTATAATCGAACGTTTCCTGTTACGCTGTAACTAGCGGGAACAATGCCAGCAACAACAATCACTGCATCGTAGCTTCGCGGGTGATGATTTTGCTACGGTTGACTTCAGTAATTCATTACTAAATTGAAATTAGAGTGATGTCCATCTCATGTGAAATTGATTTTTGTATCCGCTGTGGCCACCACCGCAAAGCGGACATGTTCTAACCCACAATTAATTTTAATTTTAATGAACACACAGATTAGCCGCACTCACTGTACGTACATACATTACGTACGCAACAATAACCAATGAAATGTAATCATATAGATTGAAGCAATTGTTATAGAAATGATATCGCTGTTTTAAAAACAAGCCCTTCTTTCAACTAACATATACGGCCTCTATGGGTATACTACAGACTTCATTAGTATGTATGCTCATACCACTAACAACATTAAAGATAATAGATAGTAAATAATTATTCGTAATTTTTTCATGTTTACGGTGCCGTGAGGCGTTCCCGGCCCAACGTCGTATGACTGTCCGCGAGACCAGGATAATGTATATATACGTTATACAGCCACGTATATTCAACGCGGCCATGATCCTCTCGCTCGGTCTCATCCACTTCGTCCTCCTTTCCCCGTTCTCCTGTTTCCTGGCTGGCTTTTCCTGCATCCCGCTAGTACCATTACTAGTCCGAGCGGTTCCGCTGTTCCTGCAGGAGGCTACTGCCTGAGCCGTTGCATCAACCGATAGCAGCATCAGCAGCAGGCCAAAGTCCAGACGCAGAGCACAATTTTGTGGCGCGCCTTTAAGTCCAGAGCCAGGCCTCCTGATCCAGAGGCGGTTGCAAGGGCAATGTGGCCGCGGTGGTCGAGTCCGGCCGACCTACCGAACACGGCAGACCAGCATTTGAATATTTGCCGCACGGCGCTACTGTCAAACTTTGATGTAGCGATAACGCATTACGCCTGGCGAAGCTGCTGCCATCGCTATTACTCGTAAGGCTGGCCGCAACTGCTGGGGGCGTTGCATCCCCCTGGCACTGCCGTTGTAGCACAACGCAGTGCTAAGTCGTCGAGAATCAGCAGTAGCAGCAGCGGTAGCTGCACCACGAGTACAGCCGCAGTCTTCCTTCGTCTAGCGTTCGTTCGTTGTTACTTCCTTACCCGGTGCCTTGCGTTACATCCATTAGACGAAGCTGAGCAAAGCGCGTCCCCAAAGTGGGGAATTCGGGGATTATAGCAGGACTGTAGCTGAGAAAGTGGGCTAAACTTTACTGCTGCTAAAACTACGACCGCTGTATAGTTCGCGTCGCTGTGCAGAAAGCGTTCCACGGTAAAATGTACCCCAGGCGCCGGACGAAGGTGTCCGTCCCCTTGTGAATGTCGATATATATGGCATATGCAATATAGCGCACGCACATATAGACAGACATTCGGTGAATCACTTCGAGAGAGTCCTCGCACGCTGGAAATTGCACTCGGAGGTTGTAGTACTATGTGGATCGTAGCGCATGCCTCGGTGGAAAAGGGGCCGTGTTGAGACCGTACCACATGAGGCTGATGACTAGTGATGGGAGCGGGCATATTTACGTATTCATACTTTAGCACATCAATTTCAACGGAGAGGCGCACGACGTTCGATCAAAGGACAAACTCGATCACATTTGTTGGCGATAGCGCGTAAATTAACAGAGTAGACAAAGCAGGTAATCGTTAATAATAATAATAATATTTTTAAAAAAATCGTCATTTGCTTCAAGGTTAACTAGTCTTAGCCAAGTCCTACTGAAGGTCGAAAAAAATGTTTTATTACGTTTCTGCCTTTTGTTTAAAGTAATGTTCACGTTTTAGATTCACCCATTTCTAGATGAATACGAAAAATGAGATATGCAGAATAGATATGCTATTAAAACCTCCTAGGAGAAACGAGAGGAGTTCCAGCTAGCCGGCTCTAACAGGTCTCACTGTTGGGGTCCTTAGGTCAGTACCTGAAGCGAGCGGCAAGTGAGACCGCAATTGTGGTTTATAACAGTTACTTTCTAACGTGTCACAGTTGGCTTCACAGACTCGTCGTCTTTTCTGGTCGCGGACAATTGCCCTGAGCCATTCCCTTGCCAGAATTTTGCTTCATAACCTGTTAATATAATAGGCAGCCATTGAGCAGATCGAACAAAGGTGGTCTTGAATGAGAAATGTTACAGGGATGGACACCTCGTAGCGATTGCGACTAATCGTAAAAGGCCCAGAACTGAATAGGCCTTGGAGCTATTCTCGATGGTTCTCTGATTCTACGTACCCATATAAAAGTAATAATAGTGCGATTATAGGTCTTTGACATCTACCTTAAGCGAGATTAGCGAGCTATGCAGTATTATTCAACGTCTCAACCGATTACCGTGATGTTACCTTCCAGTATTTCACTATTGGATTTTCGTTTGATATGTTGAATTTTCATCCCTCTTCAAAAATGGCTTTTAAGTCGTCTAAAACTATTAGAGGGTACAGAGAAAAAGAGCTACTCATGTGCTTCTTTTCAATGCTTATCATAATTGTTATTCTACATCAGCATGCAGATATATTCATAAACTGTATTTATATCTATTATACAGGTATAAAATGATGGCGACGTTTTTTACGTCCTCACGCGTTGATCTGTCAATGAAGGCAAAGGCCTTGCAAAATGCGCAGCGGGTTTAATGGCAGTTCTCATAGCTGACAGCCACCTATCGACCTCGGCAGTTAAACAGTCGCAGATAAAGTATCAAATCGCGACACATAGCTATTTCTCATTAGATAAATAGGGCTGCAATTATATATTCAGGGCTCGTCTCAGATGGATTACGATCTCACTGTTATTATTATCACATCAGGTAGAACGGCGGCGCTGGCGGCGGCAAGAGCAGCTCAAAAAGCTGACGAAATAGCAGTTCCACACATTGTTGTCGCAAGATTATAATATACACGCATATGGAAGACAAGCGAAGCTTTTATCGCATACGCTGACACATTACTACCATATATATATATATATATATATATATATATATATATATATATAAAACGTGTCTGGCCGAACACTTGAAGGTGGTAGTGGCTCTCATCAGCGAAGGCAAGAGGCCCAGTAACTCACAGTTTCTACCTAAATGCCTCTGTAACAGAGTAGCAGCCAGCGACAGCAATACTATGCCCACACAACAGGACATTTATAAAGAAAACTCTCACACAGTTTCTTCGTCTGGTAGCGTTTCCTTTGGAGTCTCCTCATCTAGCCTCTTCCCCCATTGTAGCTATAGCCTACCAGGCCCTTCTGGTGTATTATGCTAGCATAGAAGAGAAGCTGAAGGTAATGTGGCGGTGCGCGACTCTTTGGCGTTGACGGCTGACTTGTGCGAATACCTGTCGTAGCGTCGTCTTAGACGGCGGCGGCGGTTAGACGTATCATGTACAGTGAAGATCTCACTATTTCTGCTGCTACCTCTCCCGGCCCAACAACGCGTCACCGTCCTATTATAAACATTCCTTCAGTAAAGCTAATATGTGACGCCAACTATGGCTTATGCGTAAACAGAGAGGAACATTGGAGATTTTTGCTTAGGAAGTTATTATATATATATATAATTCTTGCAACTGTAAATTGGTCTTCAAAGCAATTATAAAAAACAATGTGCCAAATTCATAGACTTCACTGGGTCGATGATCCAACGATATATATTGAACACTATTTATATTACGTATATATTACTTTTGTCATTGTGCCGTTTGAGGGTTTGCATTGTATTGTCTCTCTGCCTCACGGCATGAACCAAGTCAGATTTTGGCAAACATTACGGGAAAAAAGCACTCACGTTCGAGCGCTGTTTAATCTGAAAATATTTGCAAGTATTAAGTACATGTTATATCGCTATTGGCATGCCGCTGTAAGAGTGGTCCCAGGAGCTTACGTTGACCGATCATATCAGTTAGGCTGTGCAGCCACTTCTTCTAAAATGGTATGAAATCTAATGTAAACAGATATTTCTAGCTCTGGCTTGTTTTATGTACGCGGCTGCGTCATCTGCGAAGCTACGAGAGGGAGTGGTCAGCCAGCCACCAGCCAGTTGCGCGAATGCTGACAGCCCCAGTACGAACCTCAATATATATGTATAGTCCCTGCTGCCTTCCTCTCTTCGCGCAACACCAGTCAAACGCTGGCGAAGCTGCGTCGCTTCGATGTTGGCCAGGTGCCTCTGCCGACCAAGGGCAGTCCTTCTGCCTTGCCGGGTTCGTACGAACTATTTGCGGCTAAAATCGGATTGGCGTACGGTTGAACCTGCTAAAGCCTCACTGTTATTCCCTCATCCGTCAGAACTTCAGTATTGGCTGCGAACCAGCTACCTCTGCGCTAACTACATCGAAAGGTGGCTTCGAGCCTCTCTCTCTTCCTCCCTGCGTATGTTCGATGTACCATTCTCTCCCAAGAGTTTTTGGGAAAGGGGCGAACCGAGTCAAGCGAGGCACAACGCAGGATCCCCGATCAACATAACACTATGGACGATGGCATGACGGTTGTAGCAGGCGCGCATGGCAGCGCCAACGGCACAAGGTTCTGCTCAGAGCTGCCGACGGTTTTGTTGGCCGAAGCGATAGCTATGGCCGCTGAACTGTTCGAGCAACAAATGATGAGCAAAGCTGACGATTGGTTGGCGAACGAACCTTCTCTAAAACAAGCGCCTTTGTCGTATACAAACGAGTGCGTGTTGTTTGGCTGCTGTTCGAATAGATCTTCGATTCCATCACACGCGGTTGGCTCAGTCAAAGCGACACCCTCGCAGCAGGATCATGCCAATAGCTACTACAGACGGGTCCTATCCTAAAAACCAAGGTATTTACACTGAGCCGATAGAGAACACGAACAACAGAAACAAGAGTACGATGAAAAGAATAGAAAAAACTAAGAGAACTGCGAGGAAGCAAGAATTAGGACAGGGTAACTCATCCAGACCTTCTTCGTTTCAGCCCGATCATGCTCCCGCTTAGCTTTTATACACCCTCCTTCCAGGATAGGCTCCTTTAGCCTACTTCAATAGGTAGACCCTGAAGATAAGCGGACAATACCTGTAACAGTAGTAATGTACATAGTGCCTTTTCGTATGAATGCGCACTGACACAGCTGCCGGTGCATTGCTGAACACAGATCACAGCAGACATATAAGGTGTATTATTCACACATATAACTCGTATATATATAGGAATGTACAGTAAACCGACATACGGGCATAGATACGAAGGAATGGTTGATAGATAGAGCGATGGCGACGACATCGTTGATAAACCGAACGAGATACGTTCCTGAGACGTATGTATGCTTTGCTTTTAACAAAAGAAGGAAGCCGGCAGGTTTGCAGGGGACACGGCAAAAGCTATTTTCGCTGACCATGAACCAACTATATACTATGCTACACCGGTTACTCGGTCTGTGCTCTGCTGAACCAGTTTTCTGTTGCTGCTATGATGTGCAAAAGGATATGGTAAGCGTAACGTTTGCATGGACATATCGAATGACTCCGTTTGAGGCAAACTTGTTCAAAGGCAATGACGGCACATAGCATGGCCGCCGGGTATCGTGGAGCACGAGGAGCCCAAGTCCGTAGGGTCTGTGTTATGGGAAGATTACAGACTGAAGTTCGACGGCCCAGCTCTCTGTCCGGCTATGTCGGTACTATCCTTAGCCGTTCTGCGCAAACCCAGGTCAAACTGGGAGCAAGCCAGAGTTATGTCCGTAAACCTGGTTCGACCGCAAGCTGCTTCTTTTCGGGTGATCCTCGAGCAGAGAGGCGGTTTTAACGGTTACTAAAAGTGTAGCGAAACCTTCAGTCAGCCAAAGGCGTAACGGCCAACGTGATGGCAACTGAAACACCAACATTATGTGGCTGTGTTCTGGGAGAAAGAGAATGAAGAAAACGCACAGACTTTGGGCTGGAGGATCAACTGAAAAGAGACAGTCATCGGTAATAGCCATCGTTTCTTTGGGGGTGCAACATCTGAGATTCCTTAGGCTGCCTATCGTTTCCTAGGATTAACGGCACAGGTTATTTTTTTTCCGTTTTTCGCTGTCTTGGTTCTATCGACTCCGGCAACGTCAGAGGCAGGTCGATCAGTGCGTGTTTCACACAGCTTCGACTCGCAGAATCCGAGTGTCAAGGGGCCACTGAATTAAAACAGCCGATACGTACTCTATAGCACGCCAGTCTATTGCCTGTTGTTCGTTCAACGACTTCGAGCCTTCAGCCTTTGTCGACCATAAACCACAAATTGCAGACTCTTCAGCGCTCACAGCTTGCTAATAGTGCGGTGATGAGCCATAGATAATTCAATCGTCAATGAAAACAAAAAGAAAAGCCAGCACCGACCACGGAAACGAGAACAATAACGTTGATAAATATTACAAAACGTTCTAATATAATTTTAAGAGTAACAGATAAAAAGTTCAACTAATAACAGGGTGTCGACATCATAAATTAGTATGATATGTTGACTTTTAGAGTTGGCATGCACGGCTGCAAGCATCGACGCGTCCTACGCGCCCGATGTCCAATTTTGTTAACTTAGCAGGAGTTGGTCCACTGACTTGCCGTGTCAATGGTTGTCTTCGTGTACACCACACGGTAAATTTGCCAAGGTTACTCCTGTACGCCAGATCCTACATCTCTGCATGAAAACAGAACATCGGGCACCGTTTAATTCTGAACGAAGCGTCTAATGGCCGACTGATTGTCATACGACTATTCGTTCAATATCAAAGTTAAAAAATCATTTTTTTGACGCTGCATTCAATTAACACCTCCCATGCGGCGTGTGTCATGACATTAATTCCGTCGTCGCATATTGTCCAGCCTCGTAAAATCCGTCCTGATGTCAACGGGACGCCACCGCTGTGATAAGGTACTGTGTGTTTTAGACGAGTTGTTTATTGCACCTAACGGATTGCGTTATTTTTCAATAAACAACAGTCAGCTGGTTCATAATGTATGATAGCAAATAGAAACAAGGAAAATAGATGTAAAAAACACGGTCACTCAAATATAGCCGTTACCTCCACCATGTCAACGAGTGACCCCTCTTAGCGATAGCGTTCACTTGATCAGCCCAGCGTCACCCCTCTCCCCCCTCCCCCCCTCTGGATGGCAAGCGAACACGGTCGTGTGCTAATATTTGGACCTCATTGCGGATATACTGGCAAATAGTTTTTAAGCGCAATATGTTAATAAACAGCAGATATTTTATTATATTCGTTGGTCCGTTATTCTTTACGCCGGCAATTATATGCACATATAATTGAGCATGTTTTTATAGCTAGGCAACCATTTCATAGTTGATACTGCTTCTAATTATTGGCAAAGGAAAATTACTGCTTATCCAGTAAAACGTGTTGTCTGTCCACTTCTGCTATGACAGAAGTTTTTTTTGGAAGCTTTTACTCTCTTTTGCTGTCTTCCGATTTCGCCTCCAGCCACTACGGGGATGAAAGTTTGAAACTGATTGCGGCGGCAGCGGCGATTGTGGCAGAACGGAATCGAACAGTCGATTTGTCTAGCGCTCGTTTGACGTTCATAACGACATTGGCTGTGGCAGGAGGAACGATCGCAGACCTTTGTCGGAAACGCAATACCACGGCGGCGTGGTATCGGGCAGCACTCACTGACAAACTTCTGTTTTTTTCGGGTAAGGCCATCTTCGGAATTGTTGCTGCTGGTGGCGATGGGCATCGTTGCTGTTGTTATTAGCGGGGGAGCGGGGGGCGGGAGGAAGGGAGGGGTGGAAGCAGGGAGGTTTAGCTGGCTCAACTGAGCGAAATTGATTTAAGTTGGTATATAGTAAAGCTACACTTTAATATTACGCTTCACTCTGCTTCTGTATGATAGGCTGTTCTTTGCTATATCTATGACGCGTTATCACAACCGCGTCTGCCGTTATCGTAGCGCGCGAATCGAGCCGAATGATTTATAGCGGACGACGCGCGGCAGCAAAACGAAACATACAATAGTGTGATGGTGTGCTACGACTGCTGCTATATGTTTGTCGGTCCGCAGGTCTACTACCCGGTCGATACAGGGACACAGCGAAAGGACAAACTGCCGTTACCGCCTCTGCCGTCTATCCAAACCAATACCCGAAATTTCCTCCCATTCTATAACCATCAGCAATCCAATAGTGCCAATAGCAGCAATAACGGTAACAACGGCCGTAAGTAGCGAACGTTGTAAGTTAATAGGAACAAAAACCAAAAACAGAAGACAAAACCCTTACTCTGACCTCTCGGCTAACCATCGAAAGGATCATATTATCAAGTTAAGCGATACATCACGACACCTTCAAACTGAACGTCGCTTAGATGCTCTAACACAAGAAACGTCTCTGTGCAAACCTACCACAGTACGTACGCTCTGGTAGATGATCAGATCGAGACGAAAAGCGGGCAGCTGGGATGTTTATTTGCCCAACAGTAAACTTAGTTAATGTCAATTGGTTTTGCGTCACTACTGAATTGGTTGCGGCCATTTTGCTATAGGTCGTTCTGTTCATATTTACATAAATGATCATGTTTGCGCTATTTTAAGTTCAACGCAAAAACGGTTACATGCTTTCTTATAACTTATGGTTGAGATATTTTAGTTCGCGCTTTACGTGATCTCCGAAACGCTGCCTAAATATTCGAGATACGCATGATTGTGTGTGTCGACTTTTATGCAGTGGCGTCGTGCCAATGTTACGGTTAACTCCCGAAATGGTATAATCGTATTCAGCGTATAAAAAAAACGTCTGTTAACGCGTCGACGACGCATCACCTAATAGCTTTCACGGCTTTATCGTTTTATTTGCTGTGGGAATTAAACGCCACCGAAGCAGAAGATAATATACAGCATAATTCTTCTTTCATGGACACAAAATAATAGAAATGCCAAGTCACTCGATCGTTATCTGTGAATGCCAGCTTGATACGTGCAACATCCGTCCAAGTATGTTACATTATATTACAATAAGGAAATAGCTGCCGACCGAAGTTTATTTTCGTTGGGATAGTACTCGCCGCAACAGCGATATATAAAGAGCGTGAGCTGTGCGAAAGCCAGCAATAGAAACTTCGCTAGTTATCAACAGCGGGGAATTTTTTTGTTCAGAAGCAACGGCAGCTGGTGCTAGCTAACGCCAACGGGCAGCGGGAGCAATATATGCGCGAATCGCAGATCGTTACCGACCAGAATGGCCCGCGTCCGTCTATGGCACACAGTTTTGTTTTGTCATATCACCCATTGGGGCCTGGTGATGTTCGGACAATCGTCGTTTACTGGCCGGCGACTGAGTGTATGTTACAACACCGCTGCCTATTCCTAGCACATCCATATGCGTATCTAGTAAACCAGGAAGCATAAAGAAACAGAACGACGGTCGCCCATCATCATTTCAAACAGAAGTGACCGCCATGCCAAATGACAACGAAGACAGTTGACGAAGAAACTTTGTAGCGCCGAAAACAACAACCGGACGGGTTTCGAAACTGCTGCTTCGACAAACTGCGATTTTCGAACCAAGTCGCCACCGCAACCAGTACCGCAATTTACCCAGCCCATTTCATCTCTCTCAGTCGTACTCTATCGTTCTATTGTTTCTACCCCCAAACTAAGACACAACGATGGCTTTTTCGACTTTGCAAGCCTCTCGTACGAGTGCGTTCTTTTTCATTTGCCTCTATCTCCCCTTCTGTCTGTTAAAACGGGCGACGCCCGCCCGTTGGCCTCAGACACTGCGTCGCAACGTGGCGACGGGCTGCTCTTCTCAACTCGGCAGTTGCGCACCCCCTCCCCCCGCCGCGCCACGAAGTCATGGAGACTGAATGTCGTATTATCCACCGGTATGCCCAGTAGGCACACACTGCCCAGTGGCCGGAAATGATTCGCTACTTCCGATTTCATTCGTCTCTGGCTGGTAATGCTTCTGCCCACGCCTGGTCGGCCGCCGCTAACGGTGGCCCAGCTGGCGGCGCGCGAGCGTTTGAAACCTGTACGACGATTGTGGCAGCAGTCGCCGTCGTTGTCGTCGTCTGCGGAGCAATGACGCCGGAGATAGCGGTCGGTTGCGGTGCCGGCAGACCGTCGTGTTAGTAATCCGCGCTTTCAGGCGGGACGAAACGGGTGGTGGCAAGTCCGAAGAATCAAGCGAATGTGACCAGGAATCAGGACTCTTGAGGGGTTGTAGAAAATGGAAGGAACCTCTGCCTTCGCAACAAGGCAAAGCTGCTGTCACGCCGCACGACCTTCTTTGTTTTACCGCCGCTTGCACAGCCGATATAAAACAGGGGATAAAAAGTAGAAGCTATGTTGTGACAGACTACGGCATCTGTCTGACGATCAGAGAGGCCTCTATAGACGAACAGGGCTGGATCAGAGAAGGCAGCTTCGTTTTCGTACACCAGCGATAATGGCGAAATAGAAGGATTTGCTCTGTAGAAGGTAACGTGACTGTCTGTATCTATATATGTGTGTCTGTACGCGAGTGTATTTGCGTATCGAACCGGTTTGCGTGAACGTAACAAGACAGTCGAAGGGACCCGAAGCTGTCACTTCGCTGGTTGAAAGATGCAATCGGTTTGCCGCTAGTCACACGGCCGATCACATACGTGCCCATGAAAAGTAAAACACAGATAGATTCTGCTGTCACACGGCGCGGCCGTGTTAGCAGTGGCTGACTCCGGTAGCGCTGGGTTCGTTGACGGGTTAACAGCGAAACGCTGATGTTGGAAATGCGCAGGAAGAAGCCGACTGCTATGGTACATTGTGCGTAGACTTTGTATGTGCCCGTACAGGTATGACAGATATCGACGGCTGATCGCAGTAACATTAGATTATATTTATGGAAACTCCCTCGGTTCCGCAGCTCCAGCCACGTACAATACATTTAATATATCATATTTATGTGTTGGCGTTAACCGGGTAAAGAAACGGTGAAATATAATAGCAAATAGTTTTATTTTTCCTGGCAGCTGTACTTTATATCTGCTTATAGTTAGAACAGTCTCATAAAATGTGCTAAAAATGGATAGATTATTTATATATATATATATATATATATATATATATTAATATTCTTGTATCCGTACCTGTACGCACGAGTGAGGTGTCCATTGCATGATCCACTGTCGTGTTGGCCAAGTCCGTACAGATGGAAAGCCATTTCGCTCTCTATACATATATATACCTCTTTCATTAAGCCTTAATCATAGGCTTCAAGTTCAGTGGTATTGATGAGTATGCAAATGCAAGACATAAATCACATTCTATGGCGATTCAGCTTGGAATCGTGCCGCAAGGGCGCATCGGCAAAGCGGATGAGTGCAAACGATAGAGGATCCCGGAGAAAAGAGGGGTCGAAAGGCCAGTCCTCATATCCAAGGTCTAAACAGGCACCGACGGCGTGATAACTTCGTTGTGGGCAACGGAACGTGCGGGCACGTTACAAAGGAATATTTATGCAGCAATCATCTGTGCAACCTGGCTATACACAAGAGTGTTCCAAACACTGAGTGATCGACACGTAGTTTCAGCTCCGGCTGCAGCAAAATGTTAACTAGTTCATTAGGTACCGTTCAATGGAACACTCTAATATGTTTGTTTCCGTTCGGTCATTGTGTCATTTCCTCCAAATAGTGATTGACGCAAATTAGTAGACTCTGAATGATGAATGGTCAAAGAGATGCAATGAACGATATGTTATTTTGCGACAAATGAGTGAGCGGATGCTGTCACTATTGGTGCTTCTGCACTAACATTGGATCGAGCAAGTGTGTTCAAGATAGCATGGGTATGATCTGAATTGATTACACTTAGCTTTAACTTATCTTGAATCAACTAGTTTAACGTCAATAAATGTGGCAGACTGCCTCAGTTAATCTCGATTGGCTGTTGGATAAAAACACGACGACGTCGCATTAGTGTAAGCCGTTTTTCTTTTGAAGCTTAGCTTTGTGCAATGAACCGTGCCGCATCGTCGAGAATCCCTTGTCCCTCAACCTCACAGTGTCCTAACTTCGTAATATACCTTGCTCAGCTTCACACAGTTCCTCAACGTCAACTCGGCCTGGACATTATGGGACGATATCCCCCCCCCCCTCCCCTACACCCACACACACGCACGCACGCACGCATGCGTATACGGATTCGATCGCTCACTGCATCGTTGTCCTGTCGTCTTCGCGTTTCTTCTTGCTGTCGAAGGACTACACTGGACGGCAGTGTAGTACTGACAATGATTCATGTTCAGCAGTGAACTATACTACTGTATCTACTGAATACAAGCAGGACTCTGTCGTCGTCGTCGTCGTCGTTATGGTTGTTGTTGTTTTTTCAGGGCTATCTCCACACGGCCACTAGTGCCACTGCATTTGCCACAGCATAAGGCTTCAACTGCCTGGGCACATGCCTGTTTTGATGCAGCGCTCGGCTTCATCTCTCAACAGCGCCGCCAACAGCTGAGGTCAAAGGACGTCAGTAAGGTGCCGTGAGTGCTATACGGTGTCGACGAGCAACCCGAACAAGGAGGAAACAGTGGAGTATATTTTTTGCGTTCTTTCCTTTTGAATTCTTCGTTTTTGCTTGTTCTACCGAACTGATCTCTCGGTTGCCTTTTTCCTTTGGAGACTTTTGTCCCTCCTTTTCCCCACGCCCCATACAATACACAGATAAGCTGCAAACGCATATCACACACAGGCAGCATTCGACGACGAGCGTCGGCGGCAACTGCTGCCGCAGCCGCTTTTGTACCCGGCAGCTGAAGAACCTGCCTGCCGGCCAACCCTGCGCTTGTTTTGGTGTACCTTTGCCTATCTCCCTAGACGCCATGTGCTTGCTGCTGCTACTGTTAGCCGAACGCGTTTTCCCCATACATTTCGCTTTGCCGCCACAGCTAAAAGGTAGAGAAAGGACAAGAAAGAACCGAGGAGGTTGGCTATTGACAAGGAAGCAAATAATTATTTTCGGATATATCCCCAACTCTGTGTTGCCCGTACGCTTTCGCGTGCTTGCCCTCTTCGTCTCGTCTGCCCGCAGTAGCAATGGCAGCCACTGAAAGGGAAAGCCTGTGGCGGGCAAGCCATGATCCGCCAAACCCAATGTTTCGGGTTAGGCTGGGGTTCGGGCTTCTTGCTTTGCTCGGCTGATACTGCTGAAGCTGTTCGTTATTGCAGTCGCAGCTGCTGCTGACGCTTCTTCTGATACTGCTTCTGCTGCTGCC
>NW_019214217.1:219263-230256 GCF_002532875.2 Varroa jacobsoni
GTTGTTGGATTCGTCTAGTACCAGTAGCATCGCCAAGAGCAGGATACCACAGCAGCGATCTGTGCCAGTGTTCATTCGAATTTACCACTGCTGGCTTCGTCGCTGCAGCGCATTCCGGTCGCACGAGCCGTGCAGAAGTTGTGACGAGGAACAAGTAAGCAAGCACGCAAACAGCCATATCCTACGACCACAACTACTAGCGACCAACCAACGGGAAGGATTTTCGTCGTAATTTCGTTTTAGCCTTCTTAGCCTCTGGCCATAGGCCATAGCAATGAAAGAGCTAAACCTTCTTTCTGTATTCTTTCTTCCTCTTTGCCGACGACGACAACAAAACTGCAGGCTGACAAAACAAGGGCTGAAAGGTTCACCACTCACTATCCCAGTTGCTCCTGCGCCCGGTGGCAACGATCCACGCTCCAGACAATCCTCTCCAATTCCTTTCTTCAACTGCTTGCCCCTACCGCCATTTGAAGAAGGTGTAGGGCCTGACTACTTACGCCAGTCCCAGCTGCTGCTGAAGCTACCGTTATCGCGGCCCTAGTAGTGCCTATAAAGGGAATAAACCTTGCTTGGCCGTCCGTCCGCGTGGCTCGGCAGCTGGCGCTGTATTGGTTCATGCACTGAGCAAACAATCCTATCCTGAGGGGCGGCGAAACTCTTGCAAGGCTTTCAATTTACTAGCGGTGGCAGCAGCAAGACCAGGAACTAGCTAAGTTGTGCTGGGTGGTTGACCGGTTGCGGGAATCAGCTTGCAGCTCGACTTGAGGCTCAGAACTCCTTGCGTGTAGACCGCTTACCCGCGGCTCGCCCACAAACAAGAAGCACAAAGAAATAGAGTTGCACTGTAGCTGACTGGGTCGACTTTACTTTTCAGGTGAATTCACTTGCCCTCAAAGGGCCGCCCGTCGCCGTCCCGCGAGCCGCCCGACCTCAGTCGGAAAAAAGCCTCCTAAAGAGCCGTCCCCAAGGGTCTGTCTTTTCTCGACCCGCAGAAAAACAAGCGCCCGCCGGATTCGAATTCGCGAGCCGGAGCTATCTTAACGAGAGCAGCCAGTAAGCGACACGCAGATCGCTCACGAATACCAGTCGCTGAGGCGGCGGCACCAGCCCAGGCAAAAAAAAAGTGATACAAACCAGTTCCCAACGTTTTGAAATGGTACAATTCAACAGCAGTACATTAAAGAGAAAGATGAGAGAGAAACGTATTTCGAACGTCGCTTATAATAGCACTTATGTTCCATACAGTCATTTTATCTATTGGAAAACAGTGGTTTCAAGGGGCAGCTAGGCAATAATGAACCGTGTAAACGAAGGCAGTCTAGCCATGCAATGGCTTATCATCATCATAAAACGGATGTGGGCATACATATAATATTAACCATGATTCTCAAATTAGCGAAGAAGTTTAGACGCCAAGTTCGGCAAAAATAAAACGGCTATCACCAAAACGCAACTAACAGCGACGATTTATGGTAACTTTCTACATGCGGATCGTCGATCAACGTCTAAATCGATCAGCGTACGTAGCATACAAGATGCGCCCATCCCCCGTGACCCGACGGAGTGACATTGTGGAAAGCAATAAAAATATCTAGCGCCGTTACGAAAAACAAATCTATCCACAGAAGGCGAAGATTCTTTTCGCGTCTGTATAAACAGTATACGGGTACAGACGAATGATCAACTCAGTCGGGTCTATCGTGAGTTGGTCCGGCAGAGAGATGCTGCAGCGGTGTTAAGAGTGAGATAGCTATATATCTACACAGTGTCTGTCTTCGTTCGATATTGAATGAGTGACGGTGCTCACTAGTTGATGCTACTCCGTCGAAAAAAACATCGAGCTGCGTAGTGCTGAAGTGTCTCGTAGGGAAACCGGCGGATTGGCATCACACTGGCCAAGCAGACGAAGGATTTTCTCATGCTGTTTCAGTCGACTTAGCTGATCTTATTCTCAGACAGAGCTAAACGAATAGATTAGTCGTCGAAGGGAACAACTGTTCTGCAAAGAGGGAAAACTACAGATGGATAAACCCAGAAGAGAGAAATGCACCCATAAAGTTCAAATTAAACCGTACACGAGTCTGCGCTTGCTAACACGTCTACAAAGATAATTGTCGATAATCTTCTTAGCTAATGTTTCTCTAGCTAGTAAGCACTTGTCGAATGTTCGCGTTAATGGACTAATGCTTGGAAATGCCATAACTGAATGACCTAACTTATATCCAACCAGGCGCCTGCCGCGCCACCAAAGACGGGTTATATCTAGTGGAGGTAATACCAAGAAAGACATCTTTAATGGTTAGAATTTATTCAGCTGTCAAGACAAAAAGAATTGGACTACCGTAGCTGTTTAGGAGCTGAGGTGCATCGAACTAAAATCGCTAACTAGTACTAGAGCTGCTCCATGTACCGTCTGAGCTTCTGCATAAACCTGTATTTCCTCTGCAATGCTTGGCCGGCGGACTGCTTCAGCTGGTTGGGATGAAAGCAGCAACTATTACAGGAAGCAATAAGGCTTATCACCGTTACTGGGCACTGGGGGGATACGATGAGATGTGAACCTTTGAGCCGGGTGTAAAGGATCGCTACTGCTAGCACCTTAGCTCAGTGGCCCTCAGAGGTGGAAAAGTAGCCCCCGCCCGCCCGACGAAGGTAGGTACTCTACACCCCAAGTGTAAATGAAAGAACGAGCACTAATCTACCAGCCAGTATCTAACAAGCCAGTCAGACATCCAGACATAGCAGTGATAACGAATGGGCACGGCCGGCCTCGTCCTAACTCCCCTGCTTTTGCAGACCGATCGGCATTACCTCGATTTGGCGTCCATTCGAGCTAGGTCCACATCCTGCGATTAGGGGGTTCCCTTAGGAATGTGTGTACTCATAGCAGCGCGTATATATATTGACTGGGCCCTTCATGTACAGCTGCAGTTGTGGCAGGGTCGGACGCCGCTGATGCTTGGCCCTAATTCAGCTGCTTGTGTAGCGCAAACGAAATGACCCAGGTCAGTCCAGGCAGGCGGGAGCCATCTACAGACCACTGGTCCACCACGGGTAGCGCCCCCCACAACGGCAGGAGCAGCGCTGCCACATCTATACATGCACAGAGAAAAGCGGTCAGCTGGAGTTCATATATGTCAGAAATGGAATAGCTACGTAAGTTTAAATGAACTTGATACAATTACGGTGTCTCTAGGGTAGCTTTATGGTTATCGTTGCTCTCGGATATATTTATTCCCTTTAAAATTGTTATACTCCACCTATATTGAAGCTTTGCGAACCTGGCACATTTTACAGCAAGCCAGTTGCCGATATGGTATGTATCACACAGTGGGTATCACACATTGTTCCTTTTAACCGTTCTTTTAAATTGTTTTGCCATTACGAAAAAGCTCATTATAAAGAGAAGCGTTTAGTTAGAGCACGCAGCATATGGCCATCTCTTCTGTATACGTATTGACTGATTAAACGTAATCATGGTGTAAACATTGACTCATATCAACAGTCACTTCGGCGATATATGCAATAGCGTCCGAAAGATAATGAAATGGATTCGGTTCAACGCATGATAAATCGATGATGTACACGGACTTTTTCACTCGAATCTCCTCATTTCAAGTGATTAATTATGTCGATGTTGCCCCCAGGGTTTTTGGAGAGGTCAGCGTTCGACAGAAGCACGCGCAGCGTACCGTATTCAGTAGCCGCAAATAATGGCTTTGACTGTCTATTCATGCACTTACATCTGCGAATCCGTAGTTCTCTCTAGCGGACGTTGCAGACCGCACTAGATGAACGCACGAAAACACAACACACTAATCAGATTTATACAGTACGTGTTCAGGATTTGTGTCCGCGACGCTCATATTACGTACGAATGCGATAGTTTAACTTACATATCTTGATCTTTTCATATATTTTCACACTTATGGAGACATCCTACTGGGACTATCAAAGCAGCTGAATGGCGTAGGAGAGCGACGGGGTAGTCACTGTTTTTCGCCACCCCCGCCTTCGCCACCTGTCGTGTTACTGCGAAAGCAGAACAGCGTCGATAACAGCAGCGGTAACATGACAATATCCCCTCGAAAAAGTGCAGGCCATACAAGATGATACGTGAGGGTCAGGGGAAACGCAGAGGGTTCGCGGAGAACACGGCCAAGTTCGGACGGAAAAAGCCATTGTTCACGGTGATTACACCCCTTCTCCACATCCCACCGTCCACCCATCGTGTGCCTTCTACTCTCAGGGAACATGGACCAGCACAGGGCAGGCCGGCAGACATCGACGACACACACCTCGCTCGTGAGTGTGTGAGAAAGGTTGGGGCACAGCGAAGAGGGCATGTATACTGGCAAGGGTCTTCTGGCTGCCCTCGGGAACAGGAGGAGGCGCTTTGTGTGTGAGATGCGAACCAAACGCAAACTGAGAGAAGCAAAATAGGGGTGAGGTACGACGCAGGAAAACTACGACGCAATGGCTATGGCCCGAGTGCAGCGCTGTAGAGAGTTGGAAACGGCGCTAGGTGCTACAGGCGACCTGCAGCAAGAGTGGATTTTTCCTTGCGAACTGCGGCAGCCACGCTAACCACCACCGTTCCTCCTGCTGCCGCTGTCACCCCCCCCCCCCCCACACCTTCTTGCAGGCTGTTAACGGAGGACGCCCACTTTGCGTCGCACACACAATATATATATATACAGGGAAGGAAAGTCATAGTAGCAGCATATATAAACACAGATACTGCTCAATGCAGCATCGCGTTGTTCTCCCTTGCCTTTTGCCTTTTCTGCCTCTTTAAATCCCCTTATCCTATTGCCTAGTCAAACTTCCCCAATGACGCGCGGTCAAAGAACGCTGACGACAAGCTAAAAACTTTTCACCAGCCACATACTTGCTGCACGAACTGCTCAATGTCTGCCTGAGCGTAGCCAGTCTCATTCTGCGAACATCAGCGCAGCGCTCAGCTCTTGGTATTCTGAATTAGATTTCCTGTCCTTCCTGTTGCCTGCTGCGTCTCTGCTAAATTTGCTCACGTTTGTAAGTGACATTGCACACACACACAGAGCTTATTGGCCACCCTGTGTCCAGCGTTTCGCTTCGATCCTTTCGTAAGATCATTCAGCTACGCTATTAAAAATAAGTAAGGGCACACGGACCAATGGCAGAAAACGAAATGATTGCAATGGAGCGAATCTCCAAGGGATAGGAAAAAAAGAGAAAGTGGGCCTCAGATAAATGCATTTTTACAGGTTCGCCTGCAGTTGGTAATAGAGAGGCGGGCAGGCTGACTGGCCACTTTCCCCGGCCCAGCATTTATTACCCCCGCTCTACCTTTGTCTGTCGTTCTGTCCGTCTGGCTCGACCTGAATGGTCCTACGACTTCCGATGGGTGTTGGTGCCATTTTGCCTCCGGGAGAAAAACAAGTGTGCCCGGGTTACCGAGATCTGCACGCGCAAGAGTCAGTCGTCGTCTACTTCCAAAACGGCGACGGCGGCAGCGGCAGCGGCAGCAGCAACGAGTGGCCGCAAACGAAATGTGCGATCGGTGCATGAGGATAGAAGGGCGGCCATTTGGGATCGTGAAGACACTTTATAAGCTAGCTAGAAAAAGCCATTTGCACTAAGCAGTAAAAAATGCATACTAACTCTGATACGATAATTGCACGACCCTCAGAGATTCTTGGCACATCCTACCTAATTTTATATGCGTATATATACATTGACAGATATTCTTAGCTCGGAAAATTTCGTTCATTTGGGCCACTCTGTTGTAATACTAGTTCAGCTAAGTAAGACCAATCAGCATGCACAAATAATGGCACGGCAAAAATTTATTGTGAAGATGAAGATATTAAACTGTGGCACACAAAAGTGGCAAAGGAAGATTTGATTATGCAAGAATTAGCCAATCGCACGGTGTCCACTCTAAAAGAGATACCAACAGCGTCGGAAATAAATACATGCGGGTTATTTTTACAAAAAGTGAAGATGCTGTTCGTCATTGCTCGTCCTTGCTCCGTCTGCGTTCGTCAGTTACCTTATAAACCGACCAGTAGAATCATCCGCAACGATTTTCGAGACCACCTTGGTTAACGGAAACGGATGGCAAACAGTATTATCGCTAACGTTAGCCCATATCCATTGGAGCAGCTACAGCCTAAATGATCGTTGTTACCAGAAAAAACGACCAGCAATATGATGCTATAATGAAATAATTGGTCAGACCTTATTATAAATATTCTATATTTATATATTCGGATAGCTTGTACAGATATCGATGGATTTAAAGATGTAGTAATTATATAGAGTGATTAATTTTTCCATTGATCATTCTTTAATTTTTCTCTCTTTGTTATCGTTTTGGATGTATTAAAACAAATAACTTCTATCGATCATGACATTGAAATTATGTAAAGGATGTTCTAAAGCGTAACATTCCTATGGTGGCATATATTTGCGGCATTCAGTTTAAGTTCCGGTTTATACAGACGCTTCCGAAAGAAAGCCTGCGTTGACTCGCCCTTAGTAAGTCGGTCGGCCGTACGTTTTACACTAACAAGGCTCAGCAGATTGGACCCACAGATCAAGCCGTACACGATGCGATGATGGTCCTACAGCGGTTCACGATGACGATTACCCGAGCATGCTCGTACCTGCCAACGCTCTTGTCTGCCACTTACATCAGCTACGAGCGTAACGCAAACGTATTGTGACGTAGAACGCCTTTTTGTCTTTCTATTTCTTCTTTCGTAGTCACTGTTAAAAGTAGGCCTGTCGCGGGGCAGCCAGTGCACCGGAATGGCTGGCGGGGCATCCATTTTAGACACTTTGTGAAATGGGTAAATCCCAACGTACCAAAAAAGAATCCTCTAAACAGAGCAATACTACATCTTCTCGCAAATAACCGTATTGCCTTAGGATTTTTTGGCACGGTAGTCGTCACCGAGTGCTGTATGACGCCGAAATAGTCCCCAGTTTGTGCATCTCCAGATTCACTATTTGTCTCTCTACCTTCCTCTTTTTCTATCTGAAGTTTTTCTGCCATATCGAGGTTGCGTGAGGGCGGTTAAGCAAAGTGCCTCGTTCGGTGTGCTCTGGTCTGTTGATCGGCAGCTTGCTGCGTTGTTTAACATTTGGTTGATGCCTACTGCTCTTTAAGACGGAACCTCTGCCTCACATCGTCGGACGACGCCATTTTGCTGTCGTCACCCCCTCCGGCCCACCCCCCAGTATTCGGTGCCGTTGGTTGAAAAGGAAGCTTCGATAGCCAGACTGTTCTAACAATTTTGAACAGCAAGAAAAAAGAAGAGGGAAAATCTTCATTTTCTTTTCTTCGTCCGCGTTCCTGTCTTCTCTAAGCTTCAACCGCACGATTGCTTGACTTTATCAAGCGGCATCGTACAAGCTGCTACATCGGCCTATCAGCTAAAAAACAACAACTGAAGTGCGTATTGCCTGTCGTCCACCGCGACTTTCAGCCGGTCGGGTTATCTCAGTTGCCGAACGGCTCATCGACTAACGCTTTCTACGACGCAGACGATTCCACTGGTCTACAGAATTACAGAGCTAGCAAACAAGACAAAAGATCCTCTGAGGCATCTCGTCAGGCCTGCTTTTCGAGAACTTTTATTCTCCCATTCAGAAAGACCATAAACAGGTTGACGCTGCGCCGAAAAGTTATTAGCGTCATGTTGAACTGTACACGGTGTGTTATTTCGACGTCTTTTCTTGCATTGTTATCGGCGCATATATGAAACCTCATAAATAAAAGACCTTATTCGTTATCGTGGTGAAATCAGTAGCTACTTTACGACTCAAGTTCTGTTTACTAAACATATTATAGTCCGTCGATAAAATCCGTCTGACTTTTCAGTATAGCGCAAACAGTACTCGTGCAGATACTTATTGGATAATATAATTTGTATCTATAATGTATATGAAAATGTTTAATCAACATGCCTACCTACGAAGTTCTCTGTACGTTGAACGCCTGATCGCGTATCATCAATATCCCACCTCCGTGTAGAAACACGAAGTTGTCTCTCCTTTGATATTGTCTGTGACTGACATTGATGACGATTTCGATAGGTTTCCGAATCCGAGTTTGATCTTTGGTTGTTATAAAAGCAGTAACTACAGTGGCGACTGTACATTCAAAACTCATTATAGATTTCGAAGGTTAGTTCTGTTCTGCTTGGCTCCCCAGACCCTTTATTCCAAACACCCCAAGCTTTCTTTTCTGGCGAAAATGGCGGACGCCGTTTCCCAGTTAGTATCAGTGTGTGCGTAAATATTTCCCAGATCTTGTAAAATATGCGCTCGCGCTGCTGATCACGTATCGATCACTACAAGACACAGCAGCGACTTCTGTGTGCAGCGACTACGGTCAGGGACTAGAGCGAGATATGGGTAACGGGACCATTCCAGGAGAGTCAATAGAAGTACGCTAATAAAAAGACAAATTCGCAGATCTACGAACATCTTACCTCAGCGCTAACATTTGGCTCACTGTGAGAATTTTTTTCACGCCGAACAAGTAGCACGTCCTTCTCAATAAATCAACCATCGACGGACCACCAATCACGAAACAAGTCAGTCATACCGATTCGTCCTAGCGGCCCTACTCGATGCTTTAAAACGAAGACCCCGTATAAAATTTCACGGACGCATAGAACTTCATGTGTGAGCACTTTTTGTGTGTCACAGACGTACGCGCCTGTGTATTCACGGAAATAACAACAAAGACAGAAAAAAATGTCATTGTCATGGCTGCTGATGCTGTTGAGCCATCACTGTATTTGGTAAATCCCAAATAAATCTTTTTCGCAAACATTGCCTCTGAGCTCCATCAGCTTGTGAGATTGACAAAAGTCGATTAAGAAGCTACAGGCAAATCCAAGGGCACAATTATATAATGAGAGTATTATTATAATTGTTCTAATACGTTTGCAGCTCCTATCAACTGTACTATTATGCTCATGTTATAGGAATATATGTCTACTCATTAGATCTATAGTGTCCATCCACTATGCCTACGGGAACGTGTCATTTATCTTTGGCTGTTCAATCAGAAATCGGTACCCTGCATATATTGCACTGTATTATTGACTATCGGCACCTTGATGGTAACAGAAGGTAATTTGTTTCGTTCGTATAAATACACATACATACGTAGCTAATAACATAGGGCTCTGACATCTACGTACCAATATGAGATAGTTAACACGTTAGTCGATGAGCCAACGCGATCTGGTCGGTCATAGAAAATCAGCTATGAACAGAGAGAGTGCCCCTCAGTCGACGGCGCTGTCCAGGCCTTCAAGCATAGCTAGTGCACAGGTCCCAGTACGCAGGCCACTACGCTAGCGCTGGCCGTACATGCGTTCAGCGACAAGTCCTTCTTTCACGATCGTCCAGCTAGCTAGCTAGCTAGCTATCTATCCACCATCTATTTCTATAGAACGTAAGACGTATAACCGACCGTGCACGTTTGCCAGAACGAGTTCCTTCCGTTACCATAAAAGCGGTGGCAGCAGTAATATTGCTTCTCACTAGCGTAGTAAAAGCTCTAGCTGTAGTCAAGCGGCCAGCCGCAGATCTGGCCCTTAGCGGTTGCTGCTGGCCGTCCGCGCTCTAGCCTCTTCTCGTGCTTCGTTTCGCGATATACACCTACGTCTCTGTCTCCATAGCATCTTAGCCGATACTTTGGGGGTAAAGGAAAAAGTCTGTTTCGCTTTTTACCTCGATGTAATTTGCGCTTCTTGGTTTCTCACTATGACGACGCTGGGGGCAAGGTAGCCATCGCGGTCAGGAGAGCGGTGGTAACGCCAGTTGATCATCTCTTCCCACAACTGGCCGTCGTCCGCTTGAAAGCGCGTCGTCAAATGGTCAAGCAACGACGAATGAAGTATCGAATAGGCGGTGCGGCTGTTAACAGCGGTTTAGTTACCCCATTATCGGCGGCAGTAGCAGACTGCTGTTATTTCAACATTGCCAGCCCAAGACATCTCGGAAATGGTGAGAATAATTCAAAATAAGTAGGCTTAACGAGAGAAAGAGTGACACGTAAATGGAATATGCTAGAGCGGTAGTAACTTCTTTCCAATAGGTCGGCCCATCAAAAGCTATCTCGTTCTTGTTTGGTTCATTAAACAGGCTCGCCCGAGTACACATTCATTAGACAGTACAGCTCTGACCGTGGCTATTCTTGTGCTCTCAGCGGTAGGCCTGCCATTGCTGCTGCTACCAGCAAATTGGATGAATGAGAATGATCGGTGGCAGTCGTTGTCTATGAACAGATAGACGGACTGAAAGCGTTCTGAGAAACGCTCGGCGATCTACCGGCTATAGCTCGCTCCCCGATGCTCTCGATCCAGCTAACCTCACTCACGCAAACTGCCTTGCCCCCTCCACGCTGTGTGCTTGTAATGCCGTTGATTTATGACGATCATCTCACAACTTGGCTTTGTATTCTTATGCTTAAGAGATCCCCAAGCGTTCGCAGCTTTTCACTAGTCGCTTTTAAGAAGGCAGGAGGTAACGGGAGATTTCATGTTATACGTGTAGAAGAAACACAAATGGCTTTTCCGCCATTCGGCCAAAAACGGACCTGATGCACTTCTATTCTGAAAGGTCGTGCAGCGTTAAATGTGTAACGTTAACGAATTTTGCTAGCGCACTCGGAAGTGAACAAGTTCAGGAACTGGCTAAATATAGCAATCTCATACGGGAGTAACTAGCTAACTTCCAAATGACGAGTATCAACGACCCAACAAAGAGGAGCTGGCCATCAATTTCGCTGACAATTATTTTACCTCTGTCTAGCAAAGGAATGTCCTAAAGGCGAGTGATATCAATAATGCCAACACTTTATTATACCTAACCTATGCTATTAGCACTTTCTGTGACCCCATCAATAGGTTCCTCATATACAGATAAGACACACGAGATGCCCTTAATAGGAAGCTGTTTGATACGATTCTGATACTCA
>NW_019214217.1:230356-248440 GCF_002532875.2 Varroa jacobsoni
GACGTTCCTATTTTCACGATGCATGGGGCTCCTTTTTTCCTTTCCCAAATGATTAGCTGTTGGTGTTATAACGACCTCATTCACCAAATAATGACTTCTCTTCAAAGGCATCGTCACTGTCTTCACTTCGAAACGGCGATGCTGCTAATGACAATATCGCGTGATGATGCGTCGATAGCTGTTCTTACTGTCATTGTTATCAATAATCGAACGTACATGTTAGTACTGGGACGAAGACTCTGTCCGATAATTCAACAATCAAATTTGAAGCAAATCATATCTGCCTGTTACTGGCCGTAGCGTGTGATCTTAAACGTGCGAGGACGCAATTTCATCTTCTCTAGCGTAAGGTCGCACCAAACATATCTGAACCCTGATACGATGTCGACGTTAGAAATTCTACAACAAATACACCAAGATATTATAGTATTCTGAAAAGATCCTAATCAAGCTAGCTCGCAAAAAGGAAGGATCAAGCCCACTGTAGGTACAATTATGTGTCATTCTTAAGGGCTAGATCCCACCGCTCGGGGACCTGCTAAATGAAAGTCAATAGCTAATAGATACAATGCAAGACTGCGTTCCTTATATAAACAGGAAGGTGCTACGATTGTGTTCGATTTGTCGAAGCCTTTTTCACAGGATACATCATCCGAGCGTTCAACTCAAATCGATAGGTCGTCAGTTATTTGTGGATTGTATCATTTATGCGAGTACTCCGCTAGGGTTCTTTACGTTAGGGTGACATCGGAATTTGGCGTTCTACCATGCCAATTCAATAAGGTATGCTCCGCTAACAGGTTTCGAGTAAAAACACTAGAATTTTACACGAACATTTCTAGCGTTCTAGTCGTTGTGACGCCTGTCGACCATATACAGACAAGCACAACGAGCCAGGAGGGCTTGTACAGTGCAAACGTTTATACAATATGGCGTATCGATATTAAATTGCGCGATCGAATACGGTCCGATTCCTGCTTCTGACGTCGCATTACAGGCCTTTACAAGGACGCAGATATGAGACTGTATAACAACGTTGCTGAATGAGGTGGACTGTCAGAGTGTTCTTATACGCGCGATAGTTAAATCAGATCTGTTGCAGCCGTCGTTGTAAAGACAGGAAGGGGGGAAGGGTCTCTTCCCGTGCCGCCATGATACTCGAAGTAACAACGATCACGATGCGGATAATGGCTCCTGTTTTACGTTACGGAAAATCAACTGGTGTGTACTGCATCTTTCCAACAAGAAGTAAAGAAACGATGACTATATACGATTTTCTAGTACCTTTTGGTTTGAATAAAGCTTTCTTCGGACTAAAACTAGGTTAAATCATGTGTTACCGTTAGGGTATACGATCGATTACACCGCGCCCGCTAAATCCGCCTTCGTAACTAGTCTGATTTTATCTAATTTTTATCATTTTTTCAAATGCGTACCATTCAGCCATTGTGTGTACGGATAAACAGTGTCATCAACCATATAATAACAAAATGAGTCTACAAATACTAAAATCGAATGTTATCAGTATCGACATGTTCCACATTTGAACTGCCACAGAAGCCGTAATAATAATAATAATTTATTAATAGATTTCGCTAATGATGCATAGATGGCGTTTCTGGTGATGCTAACGATCCGTGAGTCTATGATTATCGTACTTCTTTGAGTGCATCGGGAAACGAGTTGGGGGAACGAGATAACAGACATCACTGCTAAATCAGCACAAAACCAGCGGATGCATAGTTAAGACCAATGCTATCGGGTCCATGTTATGGCTTTTTCCCCTCAAATAATAAAACGATCAGAACAGGGAACTGGGTCTCCAAATGAAAGCATAGGGTCAATACACATCACATAGACTATAAAAGGACCCTTCTAATCGAAGACAAATCGGCCGAGAAATTATGTTGCAAAGCTTCTGTACAATTCTCGCACGCTTTATTATTAAATATATATCATACCCCTACGCCAAATTTATTGTCGCCCTAGCCAGGTATTCAAAAGGATAACGATATACGATTCACAGGTCCTGAAAATGCTGCTGCTGTCTTGGTCAGTGAAACGGTCGTCACGAATGAATTACCACCATTGTACCACTTGGTCCGACGAAATCTACAGTTCCACAAAGTGTCTGACGAAAGCTGTACACTGAATCTGTTATAATAAAAAGTCTATTTTCTATTTGTATCTCGTTCCACAACGGAGTTCTGTTAGATCAAGGTCTAACCCTGTCGTTATTCCGCGTAGTGCCTGAGAAGCAGGCCTCACGGGGAAGTTTTTCAATTGCGCCTATATTTGTCCTATAAACAAGGCAAAATCAGCCAGTGAGTATACAAGGCGGTTGCATGAGTCTAGCAGCCTGTTTAAAACAGCTACATTCAGTCGATATAGTGCTGCCAGACTAAAGGCACAAACTCTGTTCCGCGCTGAATACCACTATAGTCTTTGCTATCCGCTCTTAAATACGTAAACTGGTTTACGGACTCAGGCAGTAGACACGGAATCTATTGATAAATTTAATTTCTCCCATCTTGAGTCTATTACAGTCCTTCGTAGGCTGATCGAATTAAACTGCATGAAAATGCGCTCACGAAGTAGACGCTACGAAACTGTCCCCTTCCTAGAAGCCACGTGAAAATAAATTGCTAACCTTTGTGTACGCTCTGTTCCAATTGAATTTGGAGAACCCCCTACCCAATGATTTAAGAATTACCACATAACAGACCCTATCATATCGGCAATATTTTTCAAAAATAATCACTTTCGATCAGGCTAGCATGGATGCTACACCACTCTACCTCATCGATATCATCAAAAATCCATAAAATAGAAATTTCAGAATTTAATGTAGACCTGTGTAGACGCTGCGCATGCTTCGTAAGTAAAGGAGTTTGTCGAAGTGATCACAAAAACACACCGATGGGTGTGTATCAAGTCTAGGCCTGGTACGACGGTCAAATCCTCTTCAGTATACTGTTTTCGAATAGAATAATTGCAAACACTTAATTAAGCGCTGTAAAATGGTCGGGTCTTCTCTTCACTTGCAAGCTAGAAGCAAATTTAAATTCAGTACTCGCCCTTCCTTTTTTTGAGAACCACATATTCCTTGGTCCATGTATAAATATCTAGGAGATTTCCGTTTCCATTTTTTTCGTACGGGACCCCGCAGCCATCCTGGCTCATACTTGGTCTTGACCTGCCAAAAACAGAAAAGCAGGTCTACCTATTTGAGTCCATTCTGTGCTCGCTATACGTGGAGTCTCAATTAAAACACATTATTGAACCCCGACGAATCCAAATCTCATCAACTTACCTAGATTTACTGAACAAATGCCGTTCAGTATTTTCAAACATGAGTAGCTTTTCTCGTTTTCTGTCGTCAGTTATCTTCTTCATCTGGCTGCATCTTGTATACCCATACATTATACAACAGTGCACCGTACTTGGTGTTCAGTCAGTGAATTAAAGCTCTTTTCCGTTGATTGCTTTGTTTATAAGCTTCGCTAGTGACCCATCTCGCCGTCACCTTTGTTATCTTTCATGGTCCCGTTCCGGTTGCCCCTGAACCATATGCAACCATAGCCATATACCCTTTTGTCTTTTCTGCAGTGAACAGAAATAGGCCTAACGCAATCGTTTGTTAACCAACGCCGCCGCCGCCGCCGCCGCCGCTTTTAAGCGGCAGTGGGAGACCGTCTACGGTGATATGGAATGTTCCACGCTAACGTGATCACAGCGTTCACGTGTCAGTGCATATTGATGTGAGCGCACACACGTGCGATTTTGATCATCGTCGTTGTCCTTGTCATCGCTTAGCAATTAAGCATAATGCAGCGGATGACGGCAGCGAGGGCCAGCAAATAGAAAATACAAATGCATTTGATCATTTAGCAGCAGTACAACGGCAAAGATAATCAATCGATAAATGTTTATTTCTACTGGCCACAAACGAGGGTTGAACGATGCACTAGCACCGAACAACAAGCACACACGCAGACGTGCATGTACATATAGCTGTATACGTCTACGAACGAAAACAACAAGAGATGTGGTGCTTTCCCTTCAGCAGGCGATAGAGGCGTCATCCGTAACAGAACGACTCTCTTACCAGCCGCTCTTGGACTGCTCCAAGTTCGGTTGACTCGGACCACGTGCTTTCGTGCAACGACAAGATAAAATTCACGGCCAGCGAAAGTATCAAGGGAAAACCCAAATGAAGGAGATGTTCTGATCATATGGCCTATACAGTTTGGCCTATACAGACCACCCACAACATGGGTGGCCGGAGTATAAGAGGAAACTGCCCTCTAGCACATAAACACGCAAGTTCAAGATAAACCAGATAGAGCTTGCCGATAGTGGTAAACATTTATATTTTTATCGTTTTATAGTCTAAGCTGGCAACCAGAGACACGCACTCGAAGTGTGGCCACCAACGCCACGCAAACTTCTATTTCAAATGAAAAACTAAGTAACTTTTATACATATTTCTTAAGCTCTATAATTTTCGGGTTTATGAAGTTTTGAATGCAATATCTGGGAACAAGTTTAGAGTATAAACTAGGATGAAGACAGTTTTCTTCGCGCCTTTGCCAGTTCTCGTCTAAGGTAGGAAACTTCGACTAATTTCTCTAGAACTAACGTGGTCACAGAATTCAAAACAGCACCTTGGTTTATAAGTACCTGACAGCATTAAATACGTAGCTGCAGTATGCGGAGTCTTGCCAATCCATTGACGGAATTAGCTGTTTTTAGCAAACACATGGCTTTCTTATATTTTTTTTTTTGTCTATAGACAAGTGTGTCAGTACAGAACACAATGAACGCAATACTTCGAACGGTTAACAAACTTTTATCGGGAGAGCAGGAACAAAAATGTCGCCAACAAGCTATGGCATCGCCCTTCGCGCAACTTATTCGTAATACTGCTCTAACACTACGTTCATTTACCCCCCCCCCCTCCCCCCGCCCAAGTGCGCCCCTTGGACCTCAAAGGCGCTTCTCTCAAAGGCCTTCTTTTCTCCATTGGCAAAGCTCCATCAAACGGTCACGTGTTCGTATTCTATCGCAGCATCTCGCCAATGGCGTACGATCTAATAGGCGCTATCATATGCCAGTATACTGTGCCACCCCGTGCGCTTTCT
This sequence comes from Varroa jacobsoni, assembly GCF_002532875.2. Taxonomy (NCBI): domain Eukaryota; kingdom Metazoa; phylum Arthropoda; class Arachnida; order Mesostigmata; family Varroidae; genus Varroa; species Varroa jacobsoni. The sequence goes on from NW_019214217.1 coordinate 235,501, forward strand.
CTCGGTCCATAATAATTTACTAGAGCACAAAGTAAATAGTGCGTGGTGACGACGCCAGACAATTGCCGTTGAAGATCTTTTTTTTTTTTGCTGTAACCGTTGTTGCTGGCCTACTATAATGTTGAACGGGGCCGACATAGCCCAACTTCGACAGTGACAGTCCTGGTTTAATAAGCTACAGAGGCCAAAACGAGCATTATCATTTATTTACTATATCGAACAATGGCTATGTCATATTTACTGTGTGCTTAATCCTCCTACAACCTGCTGGTGATCAAAGTGTATTTAAAACGCACGCGAATGCTCGGCAAATCAAAGTAAAAACATGATATAGTGCAGTAATGCCATGTATTGAGGTATGAAATATAAACTACTGCCAAACACACAGAGTTTGTACTAATAAACAAGTATATTATGCCGCCACAAAAATCTCTGTCCATCAGCACTTCTACCTAAAGAAAACGTGTAAAGCGGGTAGCGATTAGTTGCTGGGGTGCTCCGAATAGAAGGAGATAAGCTAGCACGCGCTTAAACGTCAACATTTCACTAAAATGATTACATATATTTCCCATTCAGCGATATAGTCAAAAGTGGGCACACCAGAGTATATTGCGTTGTATTATATATATATATATATATATATATATACATACAACACGCTAGCCGTATCACGAACGCTAGCAGCGGCGTCCTTAAAGGCGCAAGCTTGCAAATATGAATTTTCAATAATTCCTCCTCGATTTTCGTCATAGTTATGTCAAGGAGTGCTACGGGATCTCAATTCTGCCAAACGTCGCCGTCATGAGTGTAGGGAGGATGATGTTACGTGCATCGTTGAAGATTCATACCCGTTTCCTTCTCGGTATTAGAGATAAATATTATATAGCGGTACCATGTGTGCAAATAAGAAGAAAAACAAGCACTGTAGATCTTGGACAATTTTTCCCTAGCCTTCTTCATTTTGGCTACCGCCACCGTAAGGAGTTCGCTGATCCGCTGACGGCGTGGAATCTATCATGACGCTCGTATTCAGCTTCTGCTGATGTTCGTAAGTACTGCCTACTTAGTAAACGAGCGAGGATTTTACCATTTTGAAATAGGCGCGCTTCGAAGGTGCACGGGCATTTGCTGTGGGAGTGTATTTATCCAGATGGCATGGTATAAATTTTTGGCTATTCGTTCTCTGACATTGCCTATGTGCGCCCGTCGGCTCTTTGCTTGGCGATTCTATTCTGTTCACCGGTTCGCATAGGATTCTTCGCATCTTTACAGGGCAACTGTTGCTTCCTGATTTTACAATAGAAGAACCTGGCACAGCTAATCCGTGAAGTAAATATTCACACGGGTTGCCTCAGATGACCCCTACCTTCCGCCTGCTGCTATGGCTGGTTATTAGATTACGCTTTAAACTGAACCTTATTTTTAATCTGTTATGTTTTTATCGCGCCTCTTTCGACATGTCCAGCTATCGCTGAGCTGCTCATTATCTTGAATCGTAGCATCGCCTCAGCTGACTATGTTGGTAGAAAGGAAAAAGTTAGTTATCGCCTTAAACACCCCAGACGCCGGCAAGCTTACGGCAGTGATGCTAACTAGAGTACACGCAGTATAGGCGTATTTGAGACAGTGCTAACATTGTTTAACCCATAGCCGGCACCGCTGTACAATTTGCTACACAATCACTATTTGAAGACGAGTCCCAGGAACTGGCAACGAATAGCTTAAAAGCGACTCACCTCGTTGACATCGTACCACAGCAACAAAGACGACACTAACAACAACGATATCGAGGATCGAAGCAACCACTACTCCCAATAAAGGGGCATAGCCAGCCGTCAGGCCCGAGTATAGCGGTAACAAAAGCAAGGACAAAAATTTATAAATATCAACAAAGTGCAAGAATCGTATCTCCGTCACCCAGCGTACGTCCGATCACACACAAACGCCCTGTACGATAACACTTGCCCACCGGAGTTAGTTACTGATTCGTTCAATAAGTCTATCCGCCTACCGGTCGGACGGCAGCAAAGTTGAACTGGCCGAGAGCCGCCGTCGGTGACCAAGTTGGTTCATTCGAAAAAGGTTGCTCCTGCGGTTGAAGTAGCCATGTCGCGTTGTGAATCAGAGTTGCCCTGCTGTTGTTACGAGCGATACCTTATCGCGTTTAGCCCTCTTTGGTCGTGGTCGTACACAGTGGTAGCAGCTGCTGTTATCGCTACCGTTGCCGATGTCTGAATGGCAACGTTGTTGTTATTGGCGGCAGCGACAACGACGGCGTCCACAGCGGACCTGCGAATAGCGGACGCGTCACGCCGCTTTGGTGGATTTTGCCAATAGCGTCACCTTTCGACTTTTTGTTGCTACTCAAATGCGACTGCCTTGCCGTTGGACGCTGTCATTGCCGCTACCGTTGGAGTTGTCACTTAACGCTTCGACCGCCCGCTTCGGGAGCCAGTGGTTTTCACCGCCGTTACCACGAAGGAAAGACGATAGTCCGATATTGCGGTCGCGACGGCAATGCTGCTGAGAACGGCCGACGGCGATGATGGTGGCGATGATTAAAATAAAAGACGTCAGCAAACAGTACAACGAACGTCGAAAGGAGGATGCACACTATAAAAACAGATCGGAATGGAGGCGAACAAACATATTATATATGCATGCGTTTGTTGTTGTTGTTGTTGTTGTTGTTGTTGCTGCTGCTGCTGCTACTGCTGCTGCTGCTGCTGCTGGTTTCCCTCGAACGGTGATGCTGGTAATGATTGTGCCGGTGGTTCTAGTAGAAATCTAATAATACAGCGGTTTTGGACTTCGGAGCGTTCTTCGGGCTGCGTGCATTTATGATGTTCGTGACATCAAAGTCACAAACATGTCACCCCCTGACGGATGGAGAGACGCACAGATGAAGAGGATGGTCGCCAAACTGACCGACCACCGTCAACAGACGGCAGATCAACAGATGGACAGGCGTGCAGAACGACATGCAAGAAAAAACCCCATGGCTATAGCTTTTCCACCATCCCCTACCCGTAACAGCCTACGCCGGTAAATAACAATGAGGTATCCTGTGATTTTTGCTGTAAAGCACAAGATTCTTACTTGTGTTGCTGACTGCAAGGAGAAACTACGTACGCGCGTATACGTCCCGAAAAACACTAGCTCGAGTACGACGATGACTACTCTCGCAGGCATCTGTGCGTCTGATGACGAGAAGGGCGATCAACAATCCCTACGTTGCATAGAAAATAAGCAATGGGTCACGAATCGGTAGCAACTATCATTTGTACGGGCTGTTGCGCGTTGTCCGATCGCGGATGTAGGTAGAATAGTACGATTGTGAAGCGCAATCGGAAAGGTGTACACGATTACATTGTGTTACACTGGAGTGCGGTGACATTTGTATTTGAGTATGTTCGGGTGTGGTCAGTCAGGAGTGAGCGACGAAGAGAATCGCACGGAAAAGCAACGCGGCAGGAACTACAACTTGAACCATAAGTACACCTATTGAAGTTAAGTTCTTGTCAAAAAGTTATGACCCTCGATGGTACGGTCATCGAACCGGTCATAGGCTTTCGTTCTGATAAAAATCAGTACATTTATTGCAATCTGGTCTAATCCCCTACTAAGCTACTCCATATTTTTACGATGCCTTTATGGCGCCATAATACATTTACGATATCAGCAATTTCTGGCCAATATTAGGACTTGGCTTTATTAATTACTGTTTTGTACAGGTTTCACGGTAAGAGTAAAACTCTAACAGCAACAAGGCTAATTCACTCGAGTACAAAGAGTACCCCAGACTTAGATGTAGTAACTGACTAGCGTACATAACTGAGTTCAAATGGATTAATTCTAGTATAGGTTGTACATGCAAGACAAAATTACGGGGATCCGAGCAAGCGGAAACTCGTACCATACCTAAGCTATAATCAGGCCACAAAGGCCTTACTGATCATCATAAGCACCATTTTGTTCCCCTGAGTAGAGACTTTGCCTGCCTCAAACGTAGCTTGCTCTATCCACTTTCAATTTAATCCCATTCGGCCCGTTCCGATTTCGCAGGTGCCACGCTTTTTTGATAGGTCAGGCTAAATGTGGCATTTCCGTAGGTCGGGTAGGGGCAATCGGCGCGTTGACGCATGGTGCCGCCATTGTATATTTTCGTGGCGCTAACAAAATTCGCATAATTCTACTATTATTAGGGGACCTTTGGCGAATCTCACCGCAGAGCAGCCAGTGAGTTAGCGAGCTTATTTTAGTCCGAACGTCATCCGTTATTCTCGCGACGGTTATGGTTAAATGACTATGACGCTGGCACTCAAAGACAGCAACAGAAGCATCATTAATAACGTTAAGCAGCAAAGAATCATTGCGTATTTTTGTCCATTTTTATCATCGTCGTCGTCGTCGTCGTCGTCGTCGAGTATTATCATTAATGAAGATGGTGGTGATCTTGCCGTTTTTCCATATGGAAGACAGCGCTGTGCTTGGTCTCGTCGTCACTGCTATTACAGTCAGTGTTCATGCTAACAACTAAGCTAAGCCGATAGGTATAATACGTATGTACATAGAAATGGATTGACGATTGGCGATGATGAACTTTGATGTTGTGCTTGTCATGATCTTCGTGTTGTTCTTGATGCAGCGAAAGGAAGGGAGCGGGCGAGTAAACGGACGCCGGTGGGTGACGCCGGTATTTGCCCGAGTTAAATATCATCATCGCGCGGCAGCAATAGTAACAACTGCTAATGGTACTGCACTAAAAGCGGGCCATCCTCTTAGCCGTCTTCAAAGTCGTCACTGCTGCCATTCTGGTAGCAGACAGTCTTTATGGCAAATTATATGTACGTCTGCAGTTCTGTACACGTGTGACTATACAAGTTTGTCTGCGTACGTCTATGTGCGTTACGGCCCCCTCGATAGAGGCTAAACCAGCAACAGTTGTAACTACTATTGTTGTTTTGATGGCGGAAAGGCGCAATGCCACAGAGCGGCTGCTACTGCCCCCAGACGGCAATGCTCTTCATAAACGTTATTATTAGGACATTTTGTTGTGTTGATCATTCCTCAGATTTGCTTCTTGTTCTTCATTTTCCCTTTTTTTTCAACTGTAATTTCTCAATAATTTGCTGTTTGGACGTTTGCTCACGGTTGCCGATGTTGTAATCGGCAGTATTCGCCTCGGTAAGTTGTCTCGTCGCAGTTAGTTGCATCCGATAACACGCGCATTTAAAGACAACGCCGATAGGGCCGCTACTGCAGGACAGTTTAGACAAGCAGGCGCATGACAGGGCGACGACGGTCACAGCAAGATCAGCTCGATTTAGCGATGATGTGGAATCAGCCGGCAGTGAAGCAATAACCCTATGCTGATAATGATGATTATATCATTATTACAGTGTGATAACGGTAAGAATACGATAACAATGGACGAGTGTCAATGTTATTAATAATAATATAACACACACACACACACACACATATACACACAAGAAGCGTAAGAATTACGGAGCCAACCATGACTGACGTTTTTTACGAAAGTATTATGGTAGATAAAACGAGCCTTGATGGATCATGGGTAGTCGACGAACTTGAGAATGCAGATCTGTACCTAATATTTGACCTTTGGCGTGTTTTCGAGTGTATGATGGCTTCAGAAAGTCTTTGAAAAAGTACATTCAGTACACAAAGAAACGATACATATAATTCGATTTATTGTCGTTCGTAGCGAACACAATACTAATGTGTGGTCACGTTTGTCACGCTTCTCTGTAAGCGGTCTGCTCGGATCCTCTCGCCATCAGCTCGTACAGAGTTTTTTTGCCGGCTGTTATCTTCATTGGCAGTACTGTCCCTCATTATTACCAGATCTATAAAGGCCAACCAAACGCTAACTAAGCGGTACAACATTGCTTAAAAAAACAACACAAGCTGAAGTTGAGGCTCTGAGCGGCGTTGCCTTGTTCGACGAAGCTTGGCCGTACTTTGCCTCTGAGTTGCGGAATGGCCGTGGTGGCGTCGTGTTTGTTGACCCTATATGACCTACGAAATCACTTGCAACATTTCGAGAAATGCGAAGGGGTTAGCTGTTAAAACGAACTTCTTTCCATTGCTTTGTGAGCAATGTTTCCATTCTGCAGTGCTCTAGTATTTGCCCTGGTGTTGTTGCTCTTAGTGTAAATTCATTTCTTAGACAGGATAAAAGAATTCAGCTCTTTTTGCCGTTTCCTGAATGAGATGATACTGAGACTCATTAACAGGCTCTACTGTAGCCCTCCTTCCTTCTTTCTCCCCCTATTTCGGCTTTTTTTCATAACCTAGTCACTGCTGTAGCAGAGCAATGCAAAAGAAGCAGCGGGACGATAAGCGCCACTAGCACTGCTTGCGTTTTATTGGTCAAGGGCACTGCACTTCCTGTAGTTCCTAATGGGGGCACCTCGTTTTCACTTTTTGTTCTGCCGTCAGAGCTATCTGCATTTTTGCCGTAAGCTCCGACTGCAATTTCACCCCCAAACTTTCCCCTATGTCTTGTTCCTAGACGCAGCTTAGTGGTCCTCCATCCGGAGCTTTACTGAGTGGCGATAAACTCGACGCAGAGAAATGAACAACATAGGACAGCTCGCTTGATCTCATATTTAACGATGGTTATGCATAGCCCATACATAGCAGCGGAATACGTCTCTTCCGAACAAAGCAGACCACAGGGCGGACCGTAAGGTTCAAAGAACATTGCAGGAATTACAGAATAAAGACACATACGGAGTGCACTAGCAGACAACGACAGAGATGCCTTTGAAGCGGTACGACAAAAGCATTTCGTTCAAACAAAAGCCAAAACAGCAGGCCAAACTTGGTTGCTGCCTGGATGGCAGGTCTTTAGCGTGTTGTTGGTGTCTAGTGCGTCGGACCATCGCAGGGGCGAACAGGCAATCAGGTGCCGCCAACGTCACCACCACTAAGGCAAGACTGCTGTCACCAGCCAGAATTTCCGCGGCAGAACCGGCAGAGGTGGTCGCCGGCGGGTTTTTGTTCTTTTGCTTCGTTACCAGTGTCCAACAGCGACAAAGACAGTTTCTCTCTCGCGCCAGCGGTTCCTGAGACTGCCTCAGTGGCGGGGGCTGTGGCCGCTGGCGGCCATAATTATCATAACCATCGGTGGTAGTGTGAAAAAAACTCGACGGTAGCCGCCCGGGCGTCGACCGGCCGACAACTGCAAAAGCGCTCTAATTTGAGTTTCTTTTCCCTTTCTTCGTTCTAGTTCTAAAAAACTCATTAGGATATTTTATCATACACAAACCTATGTACAGTTCACTAGCAGGTTTTTGGTCGTAATAGTGATTATGACAATAATACGGTAGCAGTATTATTATGACATGGCAATTTATAATGCTCGTCATGGCGGGCTTTCTAGCTGTTTCGAATTCGACTTTTTCGCAGAGCTGCCCACGTCAACAACAGTCACAGCTGCGCCGGGTCACCACATTGACGAAATTAATACGTTCACTATTCAACCTTCATTGTCAACCAGCGTCCTCCGTCTTTTTTTCTCTCGCATTCTACATAGATATGTCTATATTCGTATATGAATACGTTAATAGGAAAAAGCTACGTTGGCTTTGCTCTACTGGGGTTATCCCATGGGCTGTCGCCTTGTCGCATCAAGGTTCCATAGAACCTTGGGGGGTTGCGGGGGATTGGACGGGGTTGGGACAATGGAGCGCTAGATGGGTGGGTTATAAGCGACTCTATGAGTCTGGTTGGGTCTTGCGCATGTGCAGACTCGAGTAGAGCCGAATAGCGACAGTGAATAAACCCCTCATACGAGTAATGTATGGGGGGTACACATGCAGACAAACGAAATACCGACGTTGAGAGCCTTGGGGGACGCTCTCGATGTTCGCAGACCTGCAACTACGGCGCTGATGCTGCGATCGGTCAAGCGAACCTATGAAGTAGTTAACACCGGATGAATCGGGATGGAAACGCCTGAACTGAGTTCCCTTTGCGTCGCCATATTACATTTGGCATTGTAAGCAATACATGCTTATATGTATATAAAACAGGAAGAGATACATAAGCTATTGAAGCCATAGTCAACCGCGTTGTCGCCTAAGAGATGAGATTTTTGTGTATGAATGTGTGTGTGTGTGTGTGTGTGTGTGCGTAGAAAATAGGAATCGCTGAGGAGAGGTTGTATGGATCGACAAATTGAACTGCCGGCATAAATGAATGGTGAACACTTCTATCGCTCCGTCGCGCCAAACCCTTGTCGGTCGAAAGGTCGAAGGACCGAGGTCCGAAGCGAATAATCCACGGCCCGCAAATACGGGTTCAGCTAGTTACTTGATCCATATGATCATGGTGTCACCGTACGAGTACCCATACAACGATGTTACGATGTTCTTTTGACGCGCGAGCATTGAGACCGATCTAGGCTTGCTGCCTAGTCGTTATGGAAGGAGCCAAGCTACTAGCATAGACGCTGGCATTGTTGAGTCCTAGACATGAGGTAAATTAGGCGTAAAATTTGACTAGAAGTATAACAATCTGAGGCGTTTCAATTAAGTAGGGTTAAAGAGACAACCAGCTGTCTGGGGAACACCTACATATGCATCATATCTTAATTGATAACATCCATACGATTTTCCATTATTCCATAAGCATAAATAAGTTTATATCTGTGTACTAGCCGTCGAAAAAAGTGTACCGTTTCTATACGTTTGCGTAAATTTATTCTATCACATAAATTGTGTGATTAATTTCTAAAAATGTCCGCTGGGGGGCTATAAAGAAATCCTATGTTGGCTATGAACATTATTGTCACACCATCAATATCTCTGCGCACAGATTCTCTGTCACTTGTAGCGGGTGGCGTACGAAGCCCCGCCTAACGTGAGCGTCCTACTATATCGCCTTCTAGCAAATGACTGGGATAGAGGCTGTAAACATCAACAACAGACTCAGCTAGAACGACTATCATCCGGCATAAATATAACGTTGGAGCAAAAGGCGAGATGGTGACTGGACAGATTTGTATTAATTAGCGCTGATCCTGTCTGCCTGCCTGCCTGCCGGCCTGCCTGCCTATCTGTCCAGCATTAGGAAAGACGATTATATTAGCGGCGTGCAGACGTATGTTGTGAATATATTAAGCTGGCACGTCGACTAGGGGCGACCGATGTACGAATGCGTCCGGACAGAGACTTGCAGAATTACAATAGTTATACTGATAGTAGTACTCGTCGTAGCCTTCGACGAAGAACAGCTGACCGGGACCATCAAGCCAATGGTCTGTTCCCACTGCGGAGGACGGCGAGTATCAAATAAGTTCAACTTCTTGGAGAAGTTCACGTTCTCCAAACTAGACAATATAAAAATGCTCGCCTACCAGTTGAAATATAGTTTCATATTGGATTCTGTTAATTGTCACAAATCGGTCTTATTGACAGTCAGAGGAACTGTAGGTCTTTCTACTCTAGCCTTCGATGTTTGTAGACAAGTCATAAAGCATGAAGCTTTAATGATGAATGGAATGGACTTATTCGGTTTCCTAAGTCTTAGTGTATAGTATTTATCTACACAGACTAGCCCTGAAGTTTTCAGCATTTCGAAAGCCAATGTGAATTAACTGTTATTGTTTTTAAAGATGTCCCTATCAGAGGCTTTGGACAATCAGTTAGTTCGCTATTGTTTGTCTTCCGCGCATAGATTTCCAAAGGGTTTCATCATCACTTCTTCGACAGATGTGATTGTTCCTAAATACATGTTATACCTAACCCTGACAGCGTGTATTATATCTAATGAAATGCGTGTGTGCAATTGAAAATTGGTGACTTATAGCGCTTTTTATTAACAACAGTTTCCCTGAGCTCCGCCTTGGTCGCAGTTTTTTAGAAAGCACGGTCTAGTCAAATCGACAAATTGCGTAATCGCCTAAAGAACCCCGTAGAAAATGTTAATCGCTATTACGGCTACGCCACACATATGCATTAAACGTGTAACCAATAGCAAACCATTGGTAACCTTCTTGTGTGCATCTAAACACACACATGCATATTTTCTCATCACAACGATGCCTCTCATCACATTTTCTTCACGCTGAAGTTTTTATGTCGTTCTCCGTCTCTTAGCCAAGTATCATCGTTCTGTAAGGTAGTTGTGGGCGGTAGCGTACGACGCGGCTCGGTGCCCCAACATACCCGGGTTGTTGGTGAGACCCAACAGCGACAAGCTATACACTTTAGCGAAAAAATGAAAGATATTTCAAAAAGGCAGCTTAGGAATTGTCGTACGACAGAATCGACCACTCTCTCGAGCGTCACTTACTAACGCGCTCACTAGTGGCAAGGATTCCCCGTAGAGATGATTGGGAGCAGTGGTTGTTATCGCCGTCAGTGTCGATACTATTATTTCCTTCTGGCTGATGTTGTTGTGGCACAACCGCGTGACCGAAGCCATGAGGACTCGAACGAGGTGAAGGAGCTGTAGGTGGGCAGTAGGCGCCGATTAGCTGTCCGCTTGTTAGCCGCCAAAGATACTGACAAAGACGCCCCCTTATAGAACTGTAACAAGGCAGGCTGGCTTCACGATGCTAGCCGCGGCATAAAGAGGAGCCTTGCCCCATTCAGGCTCGGCACAATGCTCCCGGGAAACGACGAGCGTGTGCCGAAGGCAGACTAAGACAGACGTGCAATTTGATGCGGTCCATATCGTTGATCTTTGAGCGTTGAGTCTATGACGCTGGGGCCAATTCAAAGCGGTTTAAGTTAAGTCCAAGTCCAAGTTCAGTTCCTGTTCGACCGTAAACAGCGGCAACAAGAGCATCATCGATACGAGCGAGAATGTCATCACTCTGCGTGTCCTTTTCAATCGCTTAGGCCACAGCAGCAATTTAACTTTAAGCTTCTCGGCAGATAGAAAGGGGGAGAGTTTGTGATACTGTCAAGTATGTCGTCACTGTAAAATAAGGCCGACTACATTAATAGCGGGGCTATACAGTGTATCGTATAGTGAAGATGAAATAGATTGCATCAACATTTCTATTAAACCTATAGCATTTTTGTACGTTAACATTGGCATCTTTTCAGGCTGGCATTCATTTCAATCGGCAGGTTGTAACAGTTTGTATATTAGCTCGCGGTAGCTTCGTTTGAATTACCATTGCAGATCTAACTAAAAAAACATTCGTTCCTAATCAATCAATGTCCATAGCAGTTTAGTATAGCTTGATAGCAAGCGTTAGCTATACTTTGTATCGACAACAACAGAACTGGAAAACCACATAAATCCTATCTGGCGTCTAAAAATAAACACTGCTTTAATAGGGGATAGAGACTTTTAAGACCCTTAAGTAGAATGACGGGAGCTAGTAGCAGTCGTAGTACGTTAAGCTTCTACTTTTTGCTTGGGATTCCGTTGATCAAGAGGTCCGCTAATGCTACCGCTAGTTAATACCGAACGAAATAGCTCGTACGAGCCGACTCAAACGCCTGCTAGCAATTTCGGTGGTAGTCGTCATCGACATTGGAGGAGACGTCTCGCGATCTGAGCAGGCATGAACTATCTAACCAACTGACTGACTGGCTGGGTGGTGTTGAAAACGACGTGAAAGCTGGTAAGCGATGCAGCAGCAGGTCGAATAGGTTATGCCAGCCTGTTCTGCTTCTATGCCGCTTCTCCTGCAGCAGAGGCGGCTATTGCTGTAACAGTTCCTGTGGAAAAGCAACGGCAGTCGGAGCAGGAGCCACTGGAAAATGTGGCCGCGGTACGGCCGAGGGACTCCGAAGAGAGCTACGAAACGCCGATTGTGCCTGTTGATATTTCTAGGAAGGCTCGAGAGCGGTTTCAGTGGCTGGGCAAGGCTCAGCTGAGCCAGACTCCACTCGCTTTTGGATCGCATCGACGGCCTGACTCTAGGATCACAGATGACAGCTTCTGGAGGTCGAAAATTATCCACTGGAGAATGCCGGTACCCAATGGCTTGACTACCCTCTCAGCGATGAAGAAACTCTCGACGAGCGTGATAATGTGCTCGCAAAGGGAAGGGCGGTAGCGATGCCGATTCGGAGGAAAAGCAAAAGAAAAAATTTGGTTTCTACTAGTGCCGCTCCTGCTGCCGCCGCCGCCGCCACTGTTATCACTGCGGCCGTTGCTGGACGATACGACGCGAAACGATATCCTCATCGTTCGCGTACACGCATTCGTCCTTCCTCCGAGAAATGGGGGTCTTGAAGATATCGCATTACCCTCGAATGGGCCGTTGGGCTCAGAACACACTGGCCAAAACCGAGCGGGAGGAAGACAGCGAACGCCAGTGGAACACGCTCTGGGAATTGGACTAGAAAAGTCACGAAGCGACGATAACAGTAAACAAAACTAGCGAAAGCAGTATTTAACTCAGAGAACAGTGTTATTAAAAAGTACGAAAACCTTTTGCCGAAAACGTTGCTCCAAAATAAAAGAAGAATTAAGTAAATACTAACAATATAATTGCCAATCATCAATTGTAAATTAGAATAGTAACGAATAGTTATATGTGTCGGTGGTCTTTGTTACGATCGACTGCCCGTTTGGCTAGTTGTACAAGCATATTATAATGCTATTTTCGTGAGTTGGCATTTACTTTCTGGGCACTGAAACTATAAGTTACGTATTTTCAGGTGAAGCTGCTGTCTCACTGTCCGAATGAGCGCCACCGTCTTCGTTTTTTGTCTATTGCCCAAACGGCTGTGTCGGATTGGCTAAGTTATAACGCCTCTTACAAGGTTGGAATAAGGCAAAATGCAATAGCTTTTGGCAAAGGCTTTGTCCGAACGTGACGAAATTTTAAGGGCACGCTTCGTTACTTTTGTGTTTCTTATTCACTGAACTTTACTGCCAGTGTGCTACTGCTACTACTACTACTACTACTACTACTACTACTACTACTACTACTACT